>NC_143038.1:69640000-69672500 GCF_057628025.1 Oncorhynchus mykiss
CAGCAGCGTTTCAGCATGTTTTGTTATTTCTGTTTAACTAAAAATCAACAACGAAGTTGGCTCTTTTACAATCGGGGTCAATGGAAAAGAATGTTTGTTTTATCCATTGTGTGGCCATGGGTCGAGGGGAATTCCTTCTTGTGACGCTAATATCTACTAGTATGAGATGTGTTCCGTGTTTGCATCTGAAAACTCAACATTAATTGAAGAAGAAGTCGTGGTTTGGAGGATATATTGACACGGTTGTACACTGAGTGTCCAAAACATTAGGAACTGCTCTTTCCATGACGTAGACTGACCAGGTGAATCCAGGTGAAAGTTATGATCCCCATATTAATGTCACTTGTTAAATCCACTTCAATCAGTGTAGATGAAGGGGAGGAGACAGGATAAAGAAGGACTTTTAAGAGTCAATTAGGACATGGATTATCTATGTGTGCCATTGAGTGTCTTTGAACGGGGTATGGTAGTAGGTGCCAGGTGCACTGGTTTGAGTGTGTCAAGAACTACTACATTGCTGGATTTTCCTGTGTGTATCAAGAATGGTCCACCACCCAAAGGACATCCAGCCAACGGCAGTCCAGTGGTCGAAAACGGGTCATTGATGAGGACAAAGGAGGCTGACACGAATTGTGCAGAGCAACAGACAGGCTACAGTTAGTCAACTGACAGTCCAGGACAACATTGATGCCCAAAGATCCATAAAAGAA
Organism: Oncorhynchus mykiss; assembly: GCF_057628025.1. Classification (NCBI taxonomy): domain Eukaryota; kingdom Metazoa; phylum Chordata; class Actinopteri; order Salmoniformes; family Salmonidae; genus Oncorhynchus; species Oncorhynchus mykiss. The sequence continues at coordinate 69,640,711 of NC_143038.1, forward strand.
TGCACAACTCATCTTACATTGACACAAATGGGGTATGGCAGCGAACGACCTTATAGAGTTCCGCTTCTTTTAGCAAAAAACAAGGAACTGTGGTTGCAGTGGGCTGAAACTGTGGTTGAAGTGGGCTGAAACTGTGGTTGAAGTGGGCTGAAACTGTGGTTGAAGTGGGCTGAAACTGTGGTTGCAGTGGGCTGAAACTGTGGTTGAAGTGGGCTGAAACTGTGTTTGCAGTGGGCTGAAACTGTGGTTGCCGTGGGCTGAAACTGTGGTTGCAGTGGGCTGAAACTGTGGTTGCAGTGGGCTGAAACTGTGGTTGCCGTGGGCTGAAACTGTGGTTGCCGTGGGCAGAAACTGTGGTTGCAGTGGGCTGAAACTGTGGTTGAAGTGGGCTGAAACTGTGGTTGAAGTGGGCTGAAACTGTGGTTGAAGTGGGCTGAAACTGTGGTTGCAGTGGGCTGAAACTGTGGTTGAAGTGGGCTGAAACTGTGTTTGCAGTGGGCTGAAACTGTGGTTGCCGTGGGCTGAAACTGTGGTTGCAGTGGGCTGAAACTGTGGTTGCAGTGGGCTGAAACTGTGGTTGCCGTGGGCTGAAACTGTGGTTGCCGTGGGCAGAAACTGTGGTTGCAGTGGGCTGAAACTGTGGTTGCAGTGGGCAGAATCTGTGCTTGCAGTGGGCGGAAACTGTGGTTGCAGTGGGCTGAAAATGTGGTTGCAGTGGGCAGAAACTGTGGTTGCAGTGGGCTGAAACTGTGGTTGCAGTGGGCGGAAACTGTGGTTGCAGTGGGCTGAACATGTGGTTGCAGTGGGCGGAAACTGTGGTTGCAGTGGGCTGAAAATGTGGTTGCAGTGGGCAGAAACTGTGGTTGCAGTGGGCAGAAACTGTGGTTGCAGTGGGCAGAAACGGTGGTTGCAGTGGGCAGAAAATGTGGTTGCAGTGGGCAGAAACGGTGGTTGCAGTGGGCAGAAACTGTGGTTGCAGTGGGCAGAAACTGTGGTTGCAGTGGGCTGAAACTGTGGTTGCAGTGGGCAGAAACTGTGGTTGCAGTGGGCAGAAACTGTGGTTGCAGTGGGCTGAAACTGTGGTTGCAGTGGGCTGAAACTGTGGTTGCAGTGGGCAGAAACTGTGGTTGCAGTGGGCAGAAACTGTGGTTGCAGTGGGCAGAAACTGTGGTTGCAGTGGGCTAAGGAACGAAAGCACTGGGCGTTGGAGACATATATATTTTTTTGCCTGTCATCAAGGAAAAGGGTGGCAACTTTGAAGAATCTCAAATATAAAATATATTTTGATTTGTTTAAAACTTTTTGGTTACAATATGATTAAAAAATATATATATATATTTCATAGTTTTGATGTCTTCACTATTATTCTACAATGTAGAAAATAGTAAAAAATAAAGAAAAACCCTTGAATGAGTAGGTGTGTCCAACCTTTTGACTGGTTCTGTATATACATAAAGATGATGCTGATTTATGTTTTCGACTGTCTGATAACAGCTGTCTGCCCCATTCTGACACATTCGTTCTCTATGCTATTGGGACACTGGAGATCACATTTCATTATTGAAACAATGTTGCAAATGTCAGAGTTGTATAAACCTTGCTGCCTGTCTCTTTGCAACATTGTTTCAATAATGAAATGTGATCTCCAGTGTCTGTCGAACACTATTATTGCACCATTGAGTCCATTTCAGCTTTTCATTTGTAATTCATTTGTAAACATTTCTAATAACATAATTCCACTCTGACATTATGGGGTATTGTGTGTAGATCAGTGACACAGCATCTATTTAAAATTCAGGCTGTAGCACAACAACATGTTGACAAAGGCAAGGGGTGTGAATGCTTTCTGAAGGCACTGTAGATAATATTTTACAGTGGAGATCACGTTTATGAATTACCTGGCTGGTCTGATTGGACAGTGGATGAATTACCTGGTTGGTCTGATTGGACAGTGGATGAATTACCTGGTTGGTCTGATTGGACAGTGGATGAATTACCTGACTGGTCTGATTGGACAGTGGATGAATTACCTGGTTGGTCTGATTGGACAGTGGATGAATTACCTGGCTGGTCTGATTGGACAGTGGATGAATTACCTGGTTGGTCTGATTGGACAGTGGATGAATTACCTGGCTGGTCTGATTGGACAGTGGATGAATTACCTGGCTGGTCTGATTGGACAGTGGATGAATTACCTGGTTGGTCTGATTGGACAGTGGATGAATTACCTGGTTGGTCTGATTGGACAGTGGATGAATTACCTGTTTGATCTGATTGGACAGTGGATGAATTACCTGGTTGGTCTGATTGGACAGTGGATGAATTACCTGGTTGGTCTGATTGGACAGTGGATGAATTACCTGGCTGGTCTGATTGGACAGTGGATGAATTACCTGGCTGGTCTGATTGGACAGTGGATGAATTACCTGGCTGGTCTGATTGGACAGTGGATGAATTACCTGGTTGGTCTGATTGGACAGTGGATGAATTACCTGGTTGGTCTGATTGGACAGTGGATGAATTACCTGACTGGTCTGATTGGACAGTGGATGAATTACCTGGTTGGTCTGATTGGACAGTGGATGAATTACCTGGCTGGTCTGATTGGACAGTGGATGAATTACCTGGCTGGTCTGATTGGACAGTGGATGAATTACCTGGCTGGTCTGATTGGACAGTGGATGAATTATCTGGTTGGTCTGATTGGACAGTGGATGAATTACCTGGTTGGTCTGATTGGACAGTGGGTGAATTACCTGGCTGGTCTGATTGGACAGTGGATGAATTACCGGGCTGGTTTGATTGGACAGTGGATGAATTACCGGGCTGGTCTGATTGGACAGTGGATGAATTACCTGGTTGGTCTGATTGGACAGTGGAGTTACTGTAGTTACAGTGGAGTTACTGTAGTTACAGTGGAGTTCAGTGTTTTCCCTATGTTCATTTAGCAGCGGCTCAGCCGTGAAGAGGTAGGCCACACAAGCTCACAGAACGGGACCACCGAGTGTTGAAGCGCATAGTGAATAAAATTAATCTGTCCTCGGTTGCAACACTCACTAATAAGTTCCAAACTGCCTCTGGAAGCAACATCAGCACAATAACTGTTCTTCAGGAGCTTCAAGATGTCACAAGCCTAAGATCACCATGCCCAATGCCAAGCGTCGGCTGGAGTGGTGTAAAGCTCACCGCCATTGGACTCTGGAGCAGTGGAAACTCGTTCTCTGGAGTGATGAATCACGCTTCACCATCTGGCAGTCCAACGGACGAAACTGGGTTTGGCAGATGCCAGGAGAACGCTACCTGCCCCAATGCATCGTGTCTACTGTAAAGTTTGTTAGAGGAGGAATAATGGTCTGGGGCTGTTTTTCATGGTTTGGGCCCCTTAGTTCCAGTGAAGAGAAATCTTAACGCTACAGCATACAATGACATTCTAAATAAGTTTGTGCTCCCAACTTTGTGGCAACAGTTTGTGGAAGGCCCTTTCCTGTTTCAACATAGTGGAGGCTGTTATAACAGCAAAGGCGGGACCAACTCCATATGAATGCCCATGATTTAGGAATTATATGTTTGACAAACATACAGTGCCTTGCGAAAGTATTCGGCCCCCTTGAACTTTGCGACCTTTTGCCACATTTCAGGCTTCAAACATAAAGATATAAAACTGTATTTTTTTGTGAAGAATCAACAACAAGTGGGACACAATCATGAAGTGGAACGACATTTATTGGATATTTCAAACTTTTTTAACAAATCAAAAACTGAAAAATTGGGCGTGCAAAATTATATCCAATAAATGTCGTTCCACTTCATGATTGTGTCCCACTTGTTGTTGATTCTTCACAAAAAAATACAGTTTTATATCTTTATGTTTGAAGCCTGAAATGTGGCAAAAGGTCGCAAAGTTCAAGGGGGCCGAATACTTTCGCAAGGCACTGTACATCCACATACTTTTGGTCATGTAGTGTATAGTATGTAGTATGTAGTATGTAGAAAATATCATGGAATCGACCTATATATTTTTTTAATGAGATCATCTTTAAAAACTAGCAATCGACAAAATAAAAACTAGATAGTCAAGGAGAATCTTGAATTCCCAAAAGTGTCACGGCACGGGGTTGATTTTGTTATAATGTTTGAGACGCTCAGACAGTGTAAGAACAAGACATAATACATCGCAACATTTTTAGAATTTGGTTGGAGACCGCGATACTGGCATCACGTGTGTTCAGATCCCACCAACACAGGGCTAGACAAGATCTTCTGATTGTTCAGATCCCATCAACACAGGGCTAGACAAGATCTTCTGAGTGTTCAGATCCCATCAACACAGGGCTAGACAAGATCTTCTGAGTGTTCAGATCCCATCAACACAGGGCTAGACAAGATCTTCTGAGTGTTCAGATCCCATCAACACAGGGCTAGACAAGATCTTCTGAGTGTTCAGATCCCATCAACACAGGGCTAGACAAGATCTTCTGAGTGTTCAGATCCCATCAACACAGGGCTAGACAAGATCTTCTGAGTGTTCAGATCCCATCAACACAGGGCTAGACAAGATCTTCTGAGTGTTCAGATCCCATCAACACAGGGCTAGACAAAATCTTCTGATTGTTTGGAGTAGAGGTCGACCGATTATGATTTTCTTTAACGCCGATACCGATTATTGGAGGACCCCAAAAAAAAGACGATACCGATTAATCGGCCGATTAAAAAAAATAAAAAAAATATTTCTAATAATGACAATTACAACAATACTGAATGAACACTTATTTTAACTTAATATAATACATCAATAAAATCAATTTAGTCTCAAATAAATAATGAAACACGTTTAATGTTCTAGTCCCCCCTCTATCCCCCCTCTCTAATCCCCCCTCTAGTCCCCCCTCTAGTCCCCCTTTAGTCCCCCCTCTAACCCCCCTTTAGTCCCCCCTCTTACTCCCCCTCTAGTCCCCCCTCTAACCCCCTCTGTCCACCCCTATCCCCCTCTAGTCCCCCCTCTAACCCCATCTCTATCCCCCTCTGTCCACCCTCTATCCCCAGCTGTCCCCCTCTGTCCACCCTCAATCCCCCCTCTCTAGTCCCCCCCTCTATCCCCCCTCTATCCCCTCTAGTCCCCCCCTAGTCCCCCCCTCTATCCCCTCTCTAGTCCCCCCTCTGTCCACCCTCTATCCCCCCTAGTCCCCCCTCTATTCCCCCTCTATCCCCCGCTATTCACCCTCTATCCCCCTCTGCCCCCCCCTCTAGTCCCCCCTCATGTCCCCCCTCTGTCCCCCCCCCCTAGTCCCCCCTCTGTCCCCCCTTCACACACTTACCAAGAGAACATCCCAGGTCATCCCTACAGCCTCTGATCTGGAGGACTCACTAAACAGAGAACATCCCAGGTCATCCCTACAGCCTCTGATCTGGAGGACTCACTAAACAGAGAACATCCCAGGTCATCCCTACAGCCTCTGATCTGGAGGACTCACTAAACAGAGAACATCCCTGGTCATCTACTGCCTTTCATCTGGCAGACTCACTAAACACAAATGATTTGTTTGTAAATTATGCATATTAAGCATATTTAAAAATCCAAAACTTTTAGACTTTTACTCGATTCGTATTTAACTGGGTGACTTTCACTTTTACTTGAGTCATTTTCTATTAATGTATCTTTACTTTTACTCAAGTATGACCATTTAGTACTTTTTCCACCTCTGCTGTCCCCCTCTGTCCCCCCTCTGTCCCCCCTCAGTCCCCCCTGCCCCACTCTGTCCCACTCTGTCCCCTCTGTCCCCCTCTGTCCCACTCTGCCCCACTCTGTCCCCCTCTGTCCCCCTCTGTCCCACTCTGTCCCCATGTGAAAGGAGACATTCTGTGTTCTAGAAGCTCAGCAATAAGAATGGTGTGTAGAGAGAGTGAGGCTGGGCTCAGTGACTGAGTGGAGATCTGTTACACTGTGTCACGTCACTGGCCACAGGTGTCCCTCTGAGGAGAGAGGGTCAGGGAGGGTAGACACTCAAATGATACCCAAACCCACACCTAGCCCCTAAGCTAAGACACTTCCTCCAAACCCACACCTAGCCCCTAAGCTAAGACACTTCCTCCAAACCCACACCTAGCCCCTAAGCTAATACACTTCCTCCAAACCCACACCTAGCTCCTTAGCTAAGACACTTCCTCCAAACCCACACCTAGCTCCTTAGCTAAGACACTTCCTCCAAACCCACACCTAGCCCCTTAGCTAAGACACTTCCTCCAAACCCACACCTAGCCCCTAAGCTAAGACACTTCTTGTGAATCTAAAACCCATTAGATTGTTGTCTGTGTAGTTTGAGTCAGAAATATGGAATAACACTGTAGGACATTCTGACATTGCCATGACTCATCATCTGTCAACGACCCCTTGAAAAAGGCCCCTGGCAATGCAGTCGGCAGTATTCCGTCAGGCTGTGTGGCCTGTGTGATGAAGAGTTGAGTCAGGCCTATACAATGTGGTGGTGTGTGTGGGGTCTTAATGATGCGACGTAATGATCCTCATCGGCCTTGTTCTATTCCCCTGCCCCCATTCCCTCGAAAACTGACACTTCTCATCCTGCTGCCTAGGCATACCCTAATAGTACACACACACACACACACACGGCCCTTCACACACACACACACGGCCCCTCCCACACACACACACACACACGGCCCTTCACACACACACACGCCCCCCCACCACACACACACACACCAGCCCAGAGGCCAAGCCAAGACTTTTGCGACAGAGCTGCCAAGCCCCAAACATCAGCTCAGTGAGCATCTAGCCAATTACAAACTAATACATCTCTCTCTCTCTCTCTCTCTCTCTCTCTCTGTAACCCGCTCTACCTCTCTCTCTCTCTCTCTCTCTCTCTCTCTCTCTCTGTAACATCTGGGTATTAAACGGCTTTATTAGTAACGAACTGAGGGACCACACATTGTGATGAGGAGGGAGGCGTGCGAATTGCGACTGATGCGCATGTGTGTGAGGGGCCGTACGTGTGTGTGTGTGTGTGTGTGTGTTGGCTATAGGAGTTAGTCTGTAATGTTCTTATGTTCTTGAGGAGGTTTAGAAAAACGAGAGCCAACTGTATCACCTGATCACCATAGACACTGCTGGTAGGTTGATTTATGTGCAATATTAAGGAACCAAGGACAAACACTCAATGCTCCAGCTGGATTTGTTGTAATAGGGCCTACTAATTCCATACAATTCCCTTTGGTTTGAGGTAAGAGTATGTAGTAGTTGTCTCTGTTTAGAAGAGAGGCGTAAGGTAGGTAGAGAGGAAATAGGGAGAGAGAGATTTAGGGAGAGAGGCGTGCGGTAGGAAGAGAGAGGCGTGCGGTAGGGAGAGAGGCGTACGGTAGGAAGAGAGAGGCGTACGGTAGGAAGAGAGAGGCGTGCGGTAGGAAGAGAGGCGTACGATAGGGAGAGAGAGGCGTGCGGTAGGAAGAGAGAGGCGTACGGTAGGGAGAGAGAGGCGTACGGTAGGAAGAGAGAGGCGCACGGTAGGAAGAGAGAGGCGCACGGTAGGAAGAGAGAGGCGCACGGTAGGAAGAGAGAGGCGTACGGTAGGAAGAGAGGCGTACGGTAGGGAGAGAGAGGCATACGGTAGGGAGAGAGGCGTACGGTAGGGAGGCGTACGATAAGGAGAGAGGCGTACGGTAAGGAGAGAGGCGTACAGTAGGGAGAGAGGTGTACGGTAGGGAGAGAGGCGTACGGTAAGGAGAGAGGCGTACGGTAGGGAGAGAGGCGTACGGTAGGTAGAGAGGCGTACGGTAGGAAGAGAGGCGTACGGTAGGGAGAGAGGCGTACGGTAGGAAGAGAGGTGTACGGTAGGGAGAGAGGCGTACGGTAAGGAGAGAGGCGTACGGTAGGGAGAGAGGCGTACGGTAAGGAGAGAGGCGTACGGTAGGGAGAGAGGCGTACGGTAGGGAGAGAGGCGTAAGGTAGGGAGAGAGGCGTACGGTAGGGAGAGAGGCGTACGGTAGGGAGAGAGGCGTACGGTAGGGAGAGAGGCGTACGGTAGGGAGAGAGGCGTACGGTAGGGAGGGAGGCGTACGGTAGGGAGGCGTACGGTAGGGAGAGAGGCGTACGGTAAGGAGAGAGGCGTACGGTAGGGAGAGAGGCGTATGGTAGGGAGGCAGGCGTACAGTAGGGAGATAGGCGTACGGTAGGGAGAGAGGCATACGGTAGGGAGAGAGGCATACGGTAGGGAGAGAGATGTAGGGAGAGAGGCGTTCAGTAGGGAGAGAGGAGTACGGTAGGGAGGCGTACGGTAGGGAGAGAGTCGTACGGTAAGGAGAGAGGCGTACGGTAGGGAGAGAGGCGTACGGTAAGGAGAGAGGCGTACGGTAAGGAGAGAGGCGTACGGTAAGGAGAGAGGCGTACGGTAAGGAGAGAGGCGTACGGTAAGGAGAGAGGCGTACGGTAGGGAGTGAGGCGTACGGTAGGGAGGCGTACGGTAGGGAGAGAGGCGTATGGTAGGGAGAGAGGCGTATGGTAGGGAGAGAGGCGTACGGTAGGGAGAGAGGCGTACGGTAGGGAGAGAGGCGTACGGTAGGGAGGCGTACGGTAGGGAGAGAGGTGTACGGTAAGGAGAGAGGCGTACGGTAGGGAGAGAGGCGTACGGTAAGGAGAGAGGCGTACGGTAAAGAGAGAGGCGTACGGTAAAGAGAGAGGCGTACGGTAAGGAGAGAGGCGTACGGTAGGGAGAGAGGCGTACGGTAAGGAGAGAAGCGTACAGTAAAGAGAGAGGCGTACGGTAGGGAGAGAGGCGTACGGTAGGAAGAGAGGTGTACGGTAGGGAGAGAGGCATACGGTAGGGAGAGAGGAGTACGGTAGGGAGAGAGGCGTACGGTAGGGAGAGAGGCATACGGTAGGGAGAGAGGCGTACAGGCGAGAGGCGTACGGTAGGGAGAGAGGCATAAGCAGTTGTCTTCCCTGGCTTTTTTAAGTACCCCCATAAGGTAGGGGACCAACAGCTCCCTAAATTCTTTACGGAACTCTGGAGGGAAGCCATCTTACCCAGGAGATTTATTAGAAGGTAAGGATTTAATGGCCTCCAACAATTCAGGAACTGAGAACTCTTCACTCAGGCACTCTCTGTTTTCCTCTGACAGGCATGGGAGGTTGAGAGAGGAGAGAAAGGAGTCGATCTCTGATAGATCATCGCTTGATTGGAAGTGTAGAGGTCTTCGTAGTATTTCTTAAAAGTATCATTAATTTCAGTAGGGTCAAAAGATATCTCATTAGTAAGAGTTTCTATGGCATTAATTGTCCTCTTACTTTCCTCTGCTTTCAGTTGCCATGCCAATACTTTGTGTGCTTTCTCTCCAAGATCGTAGTAACGCTGTTTTGATTTAGTGATGGCCCTCTCAGCTTGATGTGTGTTCAGAGTATTATATTTCAGGTTTTTATTTACCAAAAGCCTGTATAGATCTTTAGTCGGGCCTCTTTGGTAGGTTCTCTCTAGCTCAGAGATTTCAGATTCAAGGACATTCAGTTCCGTGTTTTCTCTTCAACCCTTTAGTATAGGAAATGATCTGTCCCCTCAGATAGGCTTTCAATGTGTCCCAAAGAATGAAACTGTCAGGAGCGGAGGGTTTGTTTGTCAAAGTAAAAATATTGATCTGCTCTTTGATGAATGCACAAAATTCAGGTTGCTTCAGGAGTGTAGAATTTAGTCTCCATCTATATGCTCCATTTACCTTGGTAGGAATGGAGATTGATAATACCAGAGGAGAATGGTCACTAAGCAATCTGGGGAGATACACGACATCTAACACTCTATGAAACAGTTGTGTCGATAGTAAAAAGTTATCTATGCGTGTGTGTTGTGTGGGTGTGAATAAAAAGAGTAGGCCCTATCCTGTGGGTGCAACTGTCTCCAGATGTCTAGTAAATTAAGATCTTTCATGAATGACATGGTGAGCCTGCCGGCTTTGGTAAGAAGTGAGGGTTTATCAGAAGACCTATCAAGAACTGTATCTAAACAAAAATGTAAATCTCCTCCAGCCACTAGCCATCCTGGTGGTGCTTGAGCGACCTGAAGGAAGACATTCTGAATAAACATATGGTCATCGAAGTTAGGAGCATAAATATTCAATAGGGTCCAAGTCTCTGAAAAGATAAGCCCCTGCACTAAAACAAACCTGTCCAAGGGATCAGAGATGGTGTTGTTGACTCTGAAAACATATGCCCCTGCACTAAAACAAACCTGCCAGAGGGATCAGAGATGGTGTTGTTGACTCTGAAAACATAATCCCCTGCACTAAAACAAACCTGCCTGAGGGATCAGAGATGGTGTTGTTGACTCTGAAAAGATAATCCCCTGCACCAAAACAAACCTGTCCGAGGGATCAGAGATGGTGTTGTTGACTCTGAAAACATAATCCCCTGCACCAAAACAAGCCTGCCAGAGGGATCAGAGATGGTGTTGTTGACTCTGAAAACATAATCCCCTGCACCAAAACAAACCTGTCCGAGGGATCAGAGATGGTGTTGTTGACTCTGAAAACATAAGCCCCTGCACTAAAACAAACCTGCCAGAGGGATCAGAGATGGTGTTGTTGACTCTGAAAACATAATCCCCTGCACCAAAACAAACCTGCCAGAGGGATCAGAGATGGTGTTGTTGACTCTGAAAACATAATCCCCTGCACCAAAACAAACCTGCCAGAGGGATCAGAGATGGTGTTGTTGACGCAGAAGGGGATGTGTATATTTATCAAAATTGCAGTTCCTCTTGCTTTGGAGTTAAAAGTGGACGCAAAAACTTGTCCTACCCATTCCCTCTTCAATTTCTTGTTCACTGGCTGCAAGATGTGTTTCTTGTAGAATTTATTAAGGTATGTGTAACTGTGTTGTTGTTTCTGTCGCACTGATTTGCTTTATCTTGGCCAGGTCGCAGTTGTAAATGAGAACTTGTTCTCAACTAGCCTACCTGGTTAAATAAAGGTGAAATAAAAAAATAAATAAATGTATAGACTCTTTTCTTCTTAAATCGGGCTGTTGAGACCTTTTACGTTGAATGTGACATATTTTAGTGGATTAAGCATAGTGTTGGGTTTCAAATGATTAACCGAATGGAAATCTCTCATATGTAAATAGTCAGGAAATGTAGTTTGAACACAGAAGTGAGCTATGTGTCTCTTTAGGAAGGAAACAACAATAAACATAGAAAAGAAGAGAAGAAAAAACAGAAACCCCACCCACCCCGATTGTCAGACTAAAACCACAATCAAACATGAATACACTTGTAGAGAGACGTTGTTGCTCGCTTTCCATCTTGCTCTTACTAGCTAAACCTTGGCGTAAACTAAAACCTGCGAGCTCTCTAAGTTGAAAACAAACGTTGTGAATAGACATTTATGGCTGAATATTTATTGCACACATTGAGGGCTGCTTGAGTCTCTTTTCGGGAGAGGAGAGACATAAATGGGGGGAAAGCGGTGGGCCTAAGCCCAGTGGATATGGACTAAACCAAAATATACTCTCCTGTAATAGAACTAATAGAACTCGCCCCGGGGAAAAAAAATGGTTAGTTGAATGTACAAATGTACAAATCAATTATAGTGACCGGATAGCGGGGTAAACAGATCCAAATTCCAAGAAGATATCAGCGGTTCAGTCCCAGGATGAGAAAAAAACAAACTAACTGCATCTTATCCCCCAGAGAGACCGTTCGGATGCTGTTCCATTCTTTGAGAAAAGTGAACACTTCTCCCGGTGTGTTGGAGAGATGGCTTCGGCCTTTGTACTGAACTTTCATCCACGCCGAGTGGATGAGGTAGCCGGTGATGTTCTTCTCCTTCAGTGCTTTGGCGGCAGGTCTGAACTGCTTGTGAAGTCTGGCGAGATCCGCGCTCATATCCGAGAAATGGCTGACCCTCTTTCCATCGATGGTGATGTCCCCTTTGGCTCATGCGAGTTGCAGTATCTTCTCTCTGTCCTGGAAACGGAGGAACCTGATCAGGATGGCCCGTGGGGGCTCATCTGGCCGGGGTTTCGGTGCTGAAGTTCTGTGGGCGAGTTCGATTTCCAACGGCTTGGTGAAGTTGATTATGCCTAGGACATCCGGGATCCATTGAGTGAAGAAACGGACCGGATCACGACCCTCGCTGTCCTCTTTCAATCCTACCATACGTCTACTCTGGTTCTCCATCTGATCTACCTTGTTTTTGAGGTAGGCATTGTCCTTCTGCAGCTGTATCATAACCTGGTCATGTCGAGTGGCTCTTTGGGAAGGTGTTACGCACGCCTCTGTGAAGAGGGAACGCAACACCCTGCTACAACTCAACTCTCCGTGAAGTGAAAGAGGTATGGACTGTAGGTGCGAGTAAGATGACAAAGGCAGAGAGAGTGGTACCGTTTACAAGGACTTTATTCCGTCACACGGTAATATGGGGAAAAGGGCCTGGACGGGGCCAAAGCAAAGAAAGTAAATCTCAAAGCCCCCCCCCCCCTCTCCTATCTTACCTGCCTACCCACTACTTACCTAATTTAGCACCACCTGGTGCCCTAACCAAAATACAGGGGGTGGTCCGCCCAGGTCTACCTAGTGTGCCTAGACAGTGAATATACTACAGGTATATGTATGCCCGCGGGCCTCTTGCCTAAGCACTCCCTAGGTGCCTTCCCCTTCCCCCCTGGGAACAAATTAAACAGAATATTATTAACAATTTCACAAACACACTGACAAACATCAAATAGTCTCTGTCTGACTGAGCAACAAACTCACACAGAACATACCAACTGCTCCCAGCAACAACTAACACAGTAAATTACCCATCAGCCTCCTCTCTCAGCAAATGCATTCTGCAATGATCTCTGTGCAATCTATATCTCTGCAATGACCTCCCAGCAATGATCTCTCTTCTGAACAGAACACTGGCTTTTATATAGCTTCAGAAGGAATGGGTAATTGGAGACAGCTGCGTTTTGACGAGGGGGCGGGGTCAACTCTCCAATTAGCCATGGAGTCGACCAATCAACTGCTTGGGGAGAATTCAGGAAGCCGTCTCCTGAAACACACTCAAATACACAAGTTATAACACAGAAACTGGGGAACGTAACAGAAGGTAAGGTACTTGACAATTTATCAGCCGATGTTAGAATATTGTTTCAACGTTGTTATTTGGGTAATAATGGAATAACTTTGAAGAGCTCGGTTTGTCAATGTCTGCTCAGCGTGGCGTCACCTGCTCCCCGAAGAAGATATTTTTGTCAAAAAATAAACGTAATGGTATTTTCTCATCAAGGCCCCTGGATTATACCTAAATGTCTGACTGTCTTTACATGCAGTAAGGGGCCTGAGTAAAGCTGTCTGACTGTCTGTCTGACTGTCTGTCTGTCTGACTGACCTTACATGCAGTAAGGGGCCTGAGTAATGCTGTCTGTCTGACTGTCTGTCTGACTGTCTGTCTGTCTGTCTGTCTGTCTGTCTGTCTGTCTGACTGTCTTTACATGCAGTAAGGGGCCTGAGTAATGCTGTCTGTCTGTCTGACTATCTGTCTGTCTGACTGACTGTCTGTCTGTCTGTCTGACTGTCTTTACATGCAGTAAGGGGCTTGAGAAATGTTGTCTGTCTGTCTGTCTGACTGTCTTTACATGCAGTAAGGGGACTGAGTAATGCTGTCTGTCGTACTGTCTGTCTGTCTGACTATCTGTCTGTCTGTCTGTCTGACTGTCTTTACATGCAGTAAGGGGCCTGAGTAATGCTGTCTGTGTGTCTGTCTGTCTGTCTGTCTGTCTGACTGTCTTTACATGCAGTAAGGGGCCTGAGTAATGCTGTCTGTCTGTCTGACTGTCTGTCTGACTGTCTTTACATGCAATAAGTGGCCTGAGTAATGCTGTCTGTCTGACTGTCTGTCTGACTATCTGTCTGTCTGTCCGTCTGTCTGACTGCCTTTACATGCAGTATGGGGCCTGAGTAATGCTGTCTGTCAACTGTCTGTCTGTCCGTCTGTCTGACTGTCTGTCTGTCTGACTGTCTTTACATGCAGTAAGGGGCCTGAGTAATGGTGTCTATCTGACTATCTGTCTGTCTGACTATCTGTCTGTCTGTCTGTCTGTCTGTCTGTCTGACTGTCTTTACATGCAGTAAGGGGCCTGAGTAATGCTGTCTGTCCGTCTGTCTGTTCGTCTGTTCATCTGTTCGTCTGTCTGACTGTCTGGGATGTCCGTCTGTCTAACTGACTGTCTGGCCGTCTATCTGCCGGGTATATGTCTGAGATATCAGGAAGTCTCTCATGCTGTCACACTGTCATGATGTCACGCTGTCACGATGTCATGATGTCACGATGTCATGATGTCACGCTGTTACGATGTCACGATGTCATGATGTCATGCCACGCTGCCACGTTAAACCAATGGTCTGGGTCCACTGGGGTTTCACCTAAATACACACACACACACACACACACACAAATACACACACAAACACACACACACACACACACAAATACAAACACACACACACACAAATACAAATACACACACAAACACACACACACACACACACACACACACAAATACACACACACACACACACAAATACACACACAAACACACACACACACACACACAAACACACAAATACACACAAATACACACACAAACACACACACACACACACACAAATACACACACACACACACAGAGACAGACAGACAGACAGACAGACAGACAGACAGACAGACAGACAGACAGACACAGGGTGTGTATTTCCACTGTGTAAACTATCCATCCCCGTACCCCTAGAATCCCTCTTTTTCGTCCAGAGGTGTCTAACTGCTGCCTCTCTAGTTGTAGCCTACTCTACTCTGGGCTCGACTTGTACAAGTGGAAACCGGCGGACTAAAAATACTCCTCCTGCTCTGCTCTGGCCACCCAGGACCAACCCTTAAGATTTATTATTTCTCTTGGAACTATAATATATAATATAAACTGAACACATCATCATTTGGTTTGGTTTCTCTCAAATTAAGATCCTACATCTGTATGATGAGGGGGAAAATGTGTGTGTGTGTGTGTGTGTGTGTGTGTGTGAAGAGAGAAGAGGCATAGAGGAGTGATGGGGTGAGTGGATCAGGCAGAGAAGGAAAAAAGCAAATGGCTCTCAGTGAGGTTCAGAAGCATTGGAAAACGTGCAGAGGAGGAAGAAGAGGAGGTGTGTGTGTGTGGAAGAAGAGGAGGGCTTTTTGGTGGATTTACGATGACAAAGTATTTTTTTTCTGGCTGGGTTTAGGTTGTTTAGAAGTAATTCCCTCTGAGAGAGCTGCAGCTGGTCCACAGCTGTGAATCAGTCTGCTACTACACACACTTGTCTGCTCTATCCATCCCTCCCTCCCTCCCTCCTTCCCTCTTCTCCCCTCTGCTATTTCCTCTGCCTCTCCTCCTTAGATAGGAGTTGAAAGAGATGTTTGTGGTTAGGAGCATTGCTAACCTGATGGGCGACGGAGCTCTGCTAGACACACAGAGAAGAAGAGTGAAGAGAGGAAAGTGTTGAATATGAAGGGAGAGGGAGGAGAGGAGAGAGAGGAAAGGAGAGGGTGGCGGTAAGGAGAGGGTAAGAGGAGAGGAGAGGAGAGAGGAGATGGTGGAGGTAAGGAGAGGGGGAGGAGAGAGTGGAGATCAGAGGAGAGGAGAGGGTGGAGATAAGGAGAGGGTGAGAGGAGAGGGTGGATATAAGGAGAGGGTGAGAGGAGAGGGAGGAGAGGGTGGAGGTAAGGAGAGAGGGAGGAGAGGGTGAACGTAAGGAGAGAGGGAGGAGAGGGTGGAGATAAGGAGAGGGTGAGAGGAGAGGGTGGAGGTAAGGAGAGGGTGAGAGGAGAGGGAGGAGAGGGTGGAGGTAAGGAGAGGGTGAGAGGAGAGGGAGGAGAGGGTGGAGGTAAGTAGAGAGGGAGGAGAGGGTGGAGGTAAGGAGAGAGGGAGGAGAGGGTGGAGATCAGAGGGTGGAGGTAAGGAGAGAGGGTGGAGAGGGTGGAGATCAGAGGAGAGGATGGAGGTAAGGAGAGAGAGAGGAGAGGGTGGAGATCAGAAGGGAGGAGAGAGTGGAGATCAGAGGAGAGGAGAGGGTGGAGGTAAGGAGAGAAGGAGGAGAGGGTGGAGATCAGAGGAGAGGAGAGGGTGGAGGTAAGGAGAGAGGGAGAAGAGGGTGGAGATCAGAGTGGAGGAGAGGGTGACGGTAAGGAGAGGGTGAGAGGAGAGGGTGGAGATCAGAGTGGAGGAGAGGGTGGAGGTAAGGAGAGAGGGAGGAGAGGGTGGAGATCAGAGGAGAGGGTGGAGGTAAGGAGAGGGAGGAGAGGGTGGAGATCAGAGGGGAGGAGAGGGTGGAGGTAAGGAGAGAGGGAGGGGAGGGTGGAGAGGGTGGAGGTAAGGAGAGAGGGAGGAGAGGGTGGAGGTAAGGAGAGAGGGTGGAGAGGGTGGAGGTAAGGAGAGAGGGAGGAGAGGGTGGAGGTAAGGAGAGAGGGAGGAGAGGGTGGAGGTAAGGAGAGAGGGAGGAGAGGGAGGAGAGGGTGGAGGTAAGGAGAGGGTGAGAGGAGAGGAGAGGGAGGAGAGGGTGGAGGTAAGGAGAGAGGGAGGAGAGGGTGGAGGTAAGGAGAGAGGGAGGAGAGGGTGGAGATCAGAGGAGAGGATGGAGGTAAGGAGAGAGAGAGGAGAGGGTGGAGATCAGAAGGGAGGAGAGAGTGGAGATCAGAGGAGAGGAGAGGGTGGAGGTAAGGAGAGAAGGAGGAGAGGGTGGAGATCAGAGGAGAGGAGAGGGTGGAGGTAAGGAGAGAGGGAGAAGAGGGTGGAGATCAGAGTGGAGGAGAGGGTGACGGTAAGGAGAGGGTGAGAGGAGAGGGTGGAGATCAGAGTGGAGGAGAGGGTGGAGGTAAGGAGAGAGGGAGGAGAGGGTGGAGATCAGAGGAGAGGGTGGAGGTAAGGAGAGGGAGGAGAGGGTGGAGATCAGAGGGGAGGAGAGGGTGGAGGTAAGGAGAGAGGGAGGGGAGGGTGGAGAGGGTGGAGGTAAGGAGAGAGGGAGGAGAGGGTGGAGGTAAGGAGAGAGGGTGGAGAGGGTCGAGGTAAGGAGAGAGGGAGGAGAGGGTGGAGGTAAGGAGAGAGGGAGGAGAGGGTGGAGGTAAGGAGAGAGGGAGGAGAGGGTGGAGATCAGAGGAGAGGAGAGGATGGAGGTAAGGAGAGAGGGAGGAGAGGGTGGAGATCAGAGGAGAGAGGGAGGTAAGGATAGAGTAGAGGTATCTCTCTTTCTCTCTCTGTCTCTCTCCCTCGCTCCCTCTCTCTCCCTCTCTCTGTCTCTCTCTCTCTCTCCCTTTCTCTCTGTCTGTCTCTCTCTCTCTCTCTCTCTGTCTCTCTCTCCCTTTCTCTGTCACTCTCTCTCTCCCTCTCTCTCGCTCTCTCTCTCAATTCAATTCAAGGGCTTTATTGGCATTGGAAACATGTGTTAACATTGCCAAAGCAAGTGAGGTAGATAATATATAAAGTGAAATAAACAATACAAATTAACAATAAACATTACACATACAGAAGTTTCAAAACAATAAAGACATTGCAAATTTCATATTATACAGTGTTTTAACAATGTACAAATGGTTAAAGGACACAAGATAAAATAAATAAGCATAAATATGGGTTGTATTTACAATGGTGTGTGTTCTTCACTGGTTGCCCTTTTCTCATGGCAACAGGTCACAAATCTTGCTGCTGTGATGGCACACTGTGGTATTTCACCCAGTAGATATGGGAGTTTATCAAAATTGGATTTGTTTTCAAATTATTTGTGGATCTGTGTAATCTGAGGGAAGTATGTCTCTCTAATATGATCATACATTGGGCAGGAGGTTAGGAAGTGCAGCTCAGTTTCCACCTCATTTTGTGGGCAGTGAGCACATAGCCTGTCTTCTCTTGAGAGCCATGTCTGCCTACGGCGGCCTTTCTCAATAGCAAGGCTATGCTCACTGAGTCTGTACATAGTCAAAGCTTTCCTTAATTTTGGGTCAGTCACAGTCTCTCCCTTTCTCTGTCACTCTCTCTCACCCTCTCTCTCGGACTCTTTCTCTGTCTCTCTCTCTCACTCTCTCATCCTCTCTCTGTCTCTCTCAATTATTTCAATTCAATTAATTTGCTTTATTGGCATGACATAACAATGTACATATTGCCAAAGCTTAATTTAGATATTTACAATTTGAAAATAATAAGAATCAATTTTGTCAACGGGACAACAGTAACAACAACAACCAAGGGTCAAAATAACCAGACAATAACAATAAGTATACAGTAGAGTACATGTGCAGGTTGGTTGGTCTGTCAGACACTGTCCCTCATCTTATGGCAGGCAGCAATGTAGTGTGCTGCCAACCCACAGCTCTCTGCGTCCTCCCCCAACAGGACGGGTAGCCTACTCTCATCAGAGAGGTCTTAGAAACCTTGAATAAGGGTTTCAAATTTGGGGAAATGACACTCTCTATATTTTTGACATTTTGTCAGGAAATGCAGCTCTGTCTCAGGTTCTGCTGTGGTGCAGTGGTTGCACAGCCTTTCCTCTACAGGGAGCCAGGTTCTGCTGTGGTGCAGTGGTTGCACAGCCTTTCCTCTACAGGGAGCCAGGTTTTCCTGTGTCTACCCTTTTCAATGGCAAGGCTGTGCTCAATGTCTCTCTCTCTTTCTCTCTCTCTCTCTCTCTCTTTCTCTCTATCTCTGTCTCTCGGTCTCTCAGTCTCTCTCTTTCCCTCCCTCTCTCTAGCTCTCTTTCTCTCTCTCTAGGTCTCTCTCTCTCTCTCTTTGTCTTTCTCTGTCTCTCGCTCTCTCTCTCCACAGTACTACAGTGTTAACTATAATTACCAGGCCTGATGTTTTTACCACACTGTACTCCTTCCAACCTTCCCAAGGTGACGTGTGTGTGTGTGTGTGTGTGTGTGTGTGTGTGTGTGTGTGTGTGTGTGTGTGTGTGTGTGTGTGTGTGTGTGTGTGTGTGTGTGTGTGTGTGTGTGTGTGTGTGTGTGTGTGTGTGTGTGTGTGTGTGTGTGTGTGTGTGTGTGTGTGTGTGTGTGTGTGTGTGTGTGCGCGCGGTGCTTAATTTGTAAATTGGGAGGTGCCAGAACCAAAAGTGAACTTGAGAGTGGGTGACCTGGGGGGCTCTGAGGAACGTGTGAGAAAAACTCCCATCACATTTGTGTTGTGGCAAAGAGCACTATAGTAGAGGTGTTTGCAGAAACACATTTCTTGTATTCTGCGTCATTTTACAGAGACGTCAGCAGAATGTGTTTTAATACCAAACAAACGATCAAAATGACAGACGACTTTGACACTGAAAAACTGAGAATCTGAGATGAATTAATACGACCCTCACTGAGAGCAATTTGCTTTTCTCCTTCTCTGCCTGATCCACTCACCCCATCACTCCTCTATGCCTCTTCTCTCTTCACACACACACACACACACACACACACACACAGTTTTCCACTCATCATACAGATGTAGGATCTTAAGTTGAGCCAGTTTGCTACAGCAGACAGGGAATGTTAATTATTATGTGGATTATAATACATTTACATTGTTGTAGGGGTTGATAATTTTTTTTGTAAGGGTAAATCTAGTCTGACATTTTAAAATGGAAATGACAAACTTCAGACGCTGTTTTAAACATTGAATACACTACACGTTTGCATTTCCTACTGTGCAGGAAAATTCTCAGCAACAAAAAAGTGATCAAATTAAGATCCTGCATCTGTATGCTGCTGCTAATCTGTTCTTTATTCTTATTATTATCTATCCTGATGACTGGTCACTTTACCCTGCCTTCATGTACATATCTACCTCAAATACCTTATTATTATCTATCCTGATGCCTAGTCACTTTACCCTGCCTTCATGTACATATCTGCCTCAAATACCTTATTATTATTATCTATCCTGATGTCTAGTTACTTTACCCTGCCTTCATGTACATATCTACCTCAAATACCTTATTATTATCTATCCTGATGCCTAGTCACTTTACCCTGCCTTCATGTACATATCTACCTCAAATACCTTATTATTATCTATCCTGATGCCTAGTCACTTTACCCTGCCTTCATCTACATGTCTACCTCAAATACCTATTATTATCTATCCTGATGTCTAGTCACTTTACCCTGCCTTCATGTACATATCTACCTCAAATACCTTATTATTATCTATCCTGATGCCTAGTCACTTTACCCTGCCTTCATGTACATATCTACCTCAAATACCTTATTATTATCTATCCTGATGTCTAGTCACTTTACCCTGCCTTCATGTACATATCTACCTCAAATACCTTATTATCATCTATCCTGATGTCTAGTCACTTTACCCTGCCAACATGTACATATCTACCTCAAATACCTTATTATTATCTATCCTGATGACTGGTCACTTTACCCTGCCTTCATGTACATGTCTACCTCAAATACCTTATTATTATCTATCCTGATGAATAGTTACTTTACCCTGCCTTCATGTACATGTCTACCTCAAATACCTTATTATTATCTATCCTGATGCCTAGTCACTTTACCCTGCCTTCATGTACATATCTACCTCAAATACCTTATTATTATCTATCCTGATGACTGGTCACTTTACCCTGCCTTCATGTACATATCTACCTCAAATACCTTATTATTATCTATCCTGATGAATAGTTACTTTACCCTGCCATCATGTACATATCTACCTCAAATACCTTATTATTATCTATCCTGATGTCTAGTCACTTTACCCTGCCTTCATGTACATATCTACCTCAAATACCTTATTATTATCTATCCTGATGCCTAGTCACTTTACCCTGCCTTCATGTACATATCTACCTCAAATACCTTATTATTATCTATCCTGATGCCTAGTCACTTTACCCTGCCTTCATCTACATGTCTACCTCAAATACCTATTATTATCTACCCTGCCTTCATGTACATATCTACCTCAAATACCTTATTATTATCTATCCTGATGACTGGTCACTTTACCCTGCCTTCATGTACATATCTACCTCAAATACCTTATTATTATCTATCCTGATGTCTAGTCACTTTACCCTGCCTTCATGTACATATCTACCTCAAATACCTTATTATTATCTATCCTGATGTCTAGTCACTTTACCCTGCCTTCATGTACATATCTACCTCAAATACCTTATTATTATCTATCCTGATGACTGGTCACTTTACCCTGCCTTCATGTACATATCTACCTCAAATACCTTATTATTATCTATCCTGATGTCTAGTCACTTTACCCTGCCTTCATGTACATATCTACCTCAAATACCTTATTATTATCTATCCTGATGCCTAGTCACTTTACCCTGCCTTCATGTACATATCTACCTCAAATACCTTATTATTATCTATCCTGATGCCTAGTCACTTTACCCTGCCTTCATGTACATATCTACCTCAAATACCTTATTATTATCTATCCTGATGTCTAGTTACTTTACCCTGCCTTCATGTACATATCTACCTCAAATACCTTATTATTATTATCTATCCTGATGTCTAGTCACTTTACCCTGCCTTCATGTACATGTCTACCTCAAATACCTTATTATTATCTATCCTGATGCCTAGTCAATTTACCCTCCTTCATGTACATATCTACCTCAAATACCTCATTATTATCTATCCTGATGTCTAGTCACTTTACCTTCATGTACATATCTACCTCAAATTCCTCATTATTATTACAAAGAGGGCAACAGATGCTACTGAGCCAGATGTCTATGTGTCAGGGGAGAAGCTCCAGGTGGTATCCAATTTTAAGTACCTTGGCATCATACTTGATTCCAACCTCTCTTTTAAAAAGCATGTGGAAAAGGTAATTCAAATAACCAAATTCAACCTAGCTAATTTCCGATTTATACGAAATTGTTTGACTACAGAGGTAGCAAAACTGTACTTCAAATCTATGATACTCCCCCACTTAACATACTGCTTGACTAGTTGGGCCCAAGCTTGCTGTACAACATTAAAACCTATTCAGTCTGTCTACAAACAGGCTCTCAAAGTGCTTGATAGGAAGCCCGATAGCCATCATCATTGTCACATCCTTAGAAAGCATGAGCTCTTGAGTTGGGAAAATCTTGTGCAATACACTGACGCATGTCTTGTATTCAAGATCCTTAATGGCCTGGCTCCCCCTCCACTCAATATTTTTGTTAAACAGAAAACCCAGACATATGGCAGCAGATCCACAAGGTCTGCCATGAGAGGTGACTGTATAGTTCCCCTAAGGAAAAGCACCTTTAGTAAATCTGCATTCTCTGTGAGAGCTTCCCATGTCTGGAATACACTGCCATCAGACACACATAACTGCACCACATATCACACTTTCACAAAATGCTTGAAGACATGGCTAAAGGTCAATCAGATTTGTGAACATGGTCCCTAGCTGTGTGTTGCTGCTTCCATGTTGTCTGTTGTCTGTAGCTTGTGAGGTGTGGAAACACTTTGTTGCTTTTATGAATTTTGTCTTGCTGCTTTTTGTTCTATATTGCTCTGTCTGTATGCTACGTCTTGCTTGTTCTATGCTGCTATTGTCTATATTGTAATTGTTTTTAATAACTTGCCCAGGGACTGCGGTTGAAAATTAGCCGGCTGGATAAAACCGGCACTTTTACTGAAACGTTGATTAATGTGCACTGTCCCTGTAAAAATTAAAAATAAACTAAACTAAACTAAATTATCTATCCTGATGTCTAGTCACTTTACCCTGCCTTCATGTACATATCTACCTCAAATACCTTATTATTATCTATCCTGATGCCTAGTCACTTTACCCTCCTTCATGTACATATCTACCTCAAATACCTTATTATTATCTATCCTGATGCCTAGTCACTTTACCCTCCTTCATGTACATATCTACCTCAAATACCTTATTATTATCTATCCTGATGTCTAGTCACTTTACCCTGCCTTCATGTACATATCTACCTCAAATACCTTATTATTATCTATCCTGATGTCTAGTCACTTTACCCTGCCTTCATGTACATATCTACCTCAAATACCTTATTATTATCTATCCTGATGTCTAGTCACTTTACCCTGCCTTCATGTACATATCTACCTCAAATACCTTATTATCATCTATCCTGATGACTAGTCAATTTACCCTGCCTTCATGTGGTACAACTAGGAGGCAACTCAAATTAACTGTAATAGTTTGACTACAACTTTTACATTCCCAACAGTGTAAGAACGTATATAAAATGTCATGCCACAAGAGATACCAGTTCCTGACCAAAAAAGATTCCGTGAACGAAACAGTCCAAAAACATTGAGGTTCTGGATCCTGTTGCGTCTCAGATGAAGCCCCGGTAACGTAGTGTGCTGTAAAGGTGTCGAGCAGCATTCGATATGTCGTCAGTCACTCAGTCTCTCTATCAACAAGGGATCAACGTTTCAATCTTGACAGTTATCCAGGGCCAAAATCAGCTGCCTGTAGACTACCAGCCTAGTTAACATGGACACAGTCTAACAGTAGTACACACTCTCTATCTCTCTCGCTCTCTCACACACACACACAGATTTATTTTTACATGAATACAGTCACACATGCCCCTTTTAGAAAACACTGTTATCCAATGGAATGCACGGTACAGGGGATGTACGGTATACATGTTTTGTATGTGCATGTAATCCCTTCAGGAATTGAATCCACAACTTTGACATTTCTACCGTCACTCTCTTACCAACCGGAGTCACACAGGACCACACATGGTGCCACAGGCACAGAGCTCAAATTGATGGAATAATTAGACAGGCAGATGCTCATAGACGTGTACAGTAATAACCTAATGTTTCTCATTTGTTTGCCCAGCTCCAAATATATACAATATTGATGATATACTAGCTGCTGGTACTCCCTATATATGTAGTATTGATGATGTACTAGCTACTGGTACTCCATATGTAGTATTGATGATATACTAGCTGCTGGTACTCCCTATATATGTAGTATTGATGATATACTAGCTACTGGTACTCCCTATATGTAGTATTGATGATATACTAGCTACTGGTACTCCCTATATATGTAGTATTGATGATATACTAGCTACTGGTACTCCCTATATGTAGTATTGATGATATACTAGCTACTGGTACTCCCTATATGTAGTATTGATGATATACTAGCTACTGGTACTCCATATATATGTAGTATTGATGATCTACTAGCTACTGGTACTCCCTATATGTAGTATTGATGATATACTAGCTACTGGTACTCCATATATATGTAGTATTGATGATCTACTAGCTACTGGTACTCCCTATATGTAGTATTGATGATATACTAGCTACTGGTACTCCATATATATGTAGTATTGATGATATACTAGCTACTGGTACTCCCTATATATGTAGTATTGATGATATACTAGCTACTGGTACTCCCTATATATGTAGTATTGATGATATACTTGCTACAACGCTTCCTCTTGGATCATTATAAATGTTTTCACCAGTAAATAGTTGACTGTGTGTGTTGTGTGGGGCTGATGCAGCAGGGTTTATACATACATACATTGTATAGCTTTAGGACATAACAGTGTATATGTTTTTAAACTAGCTTACAAAGATTCCTTTCACAAAAAAAACTTTTAGAATTTTTGTCCGGTATAGTGTTAAAGTAGTACGGTGGCTGCACTGTCCAGCTCGACGTATACAGCACGCTACAATGATGTCTCCACGCTGGCCTCAAGTCGTGTAGATAGACACTGATAGGCCCCCATTACACCAGCTGACAGAAATTCAGGAAGGGAGTGGTCGTAGGGGAGAGGGAGGGGAGGGGAGGGGGGCGAGAGGGGGGAGGAGGAGGGTATGAGTTGGGGGTTACTAAAACAAGGCAGATTTTAAAAACAAAGTTTACCACTGAAGGAAAACAACAGGATTGAAAAAGTCAGGGAGGGAGAAAGAGAGAAAAAAAGAGGTAGAATCTTGCTATGAATGGCTAGGCCCCAAGTCCTCTCTCTTTCTCCCTCCTTGCCCCTCTTCCTCCCTCTGTTCCTCTCCCTTCTCTCTCTCTCTCTCCCTACACCCCCCCCCCCCCCCTCCCTTCCTCCGTTCCCTCCCTCCTTCCCTTCGTTCCTTCTCTCTCTTGCCTTAACACAACAGAATCCCCCACAAGCTCCGCCACATCAGGAATGGCTGGCCACATTAGCTGCCATTATCGTCTTCCAAGTCATAACAGCCGGAGAACACCCACCTTGCCTGCTGCTCCGCTCAGAGTCTCAGCCCAGAGAGGGAAAGGGGGGGGGGTGGAGGTCGCTGGGGAACAGGGAGAGAGAGGGGGGCTGGGGAACAGGGAGAGAGAGGGGGGGTAGAACTGAGAAGGACAGAGGGAGAGCGAGAGAGAGAGAGAGAAGGAAATACTTCCAGATGACTGTTTATGTTCCGTTCCAAGATGTGCTTTAGTTTTATGCAGCAGTTTTATGTGTTTCTGTCTGCGCCAATAGATACTTCTAGATACATAGATACTGTATATAGATAGATATAGATACTATATATTTATAGATAGATATAGATACTGTATATAGATATAGATACTGTATATAGATAGATATAGATATAGATACTATATATACAGTGCCTTGCGAAAGTATTCGGCCCCCTTGAACTTTGCGACCTTTTGCCACATTTCAGGCTTCAAACATAAAGATATAAAACTGTATAGATACTGTATATAGATAGATAGATAGATATAGATACTTCTAGATATATAGATCCTCTATATAGATAGAGATAGATATATATAGATACTGTATATAGATAGATATATGTAGATACTGTAAATAGATAGATAGATACTGTATATAGATATATATATAGATACTGTAAATAGATAGATAGATAGATACTGCATATAGATAGATAGATCGATAGATAGATAGATAGATAGATAGATAGATAGATAGATAGATAGATAGATAGATAGATAGATAGATAGATAGATAGATAGATACTGCATATAGATAGGTAGATCGATAGATAGATATAGATACTCTTTATAGATTTATAGATATTGATACTGTATATAGATATAGATACTGTATATAGATATATAGATATAGATACTGTATATAGATATAGATACTGTATATAGATATATAGATATAGATACTGTATATAGATATATAGATATAGATACTGTATATAGATATATAGATATACATATAGGTATATAGATATTGGTTATCACTTTGGAAATAAGTGTTTTCATCACTTTCATTTGCAAATACACATCCTGTCAATGTATGTTTTATTTTCAACCCAAAAAAATACGATTAAATTCACCTAATATTTTCTCCCAAATAGGAATGAAAGAAACAAACGTAATAAATCCTCTTCATTCCAGGAATAACATTGGGCCTGAATGAGACAGAGGAATGGGGTAGAAGGTCATTTTAACATGGGACTGGTCATAAATGCCCCCTTTTACAGGTGTGTGAGTGTGAGAGCTAGTTTTGTGTTGCCCGGGTGGCAGAACAGACAGAGAGAGCAGGGCACTATTATATCTATTGATCTATGTGAAGAGGTTACATCACGGACCTGTGGAAGCTATGCTGCTAGCTTACTGTCTGTCCTCTCTGGGGACGTTTCCCAAGGGAGGAGCTGCTATGGGAATATATAACTCACACAGTCACACACACACACACAGTCACACACAAACACACAAATACACACAAACACACACAGAGAGAAACACACACACAGTCACACACACACACAGAGAAACACACACACAGAGAAACACTCACACAGTCTCTCACACACACAGAGAAACACACACACAGTCACACACACAGAGAGAAACACACACACACACACACAGAAACACTCACACAGTCACACACTCAGAGAAACACACACACAGTCACACACACACAGAGAAACACACACACAGAGACACACTCACACAGTCTCTCACACACACAGAGAAACACACACACAGTCACACACACAGAGAGAAACACACACACACACACACACAGAAACACTCACACAGTCACACACTCAGAGAAACACACACACAGTCACACACAAATACACACAAACACACACATGAACACACACAAACACACAGACACACAAACACACACAAACACCCACACGAACAGACACACACACACACACACACAAACACACACACACAAACACACAGACAGACACACACAGACACACAGACAGACACAGACACACAGACAGACACAGACACACACACACAAACACACAGACAGACACACACAGACACACAGACAGACACAGACACACAGACAGACACAGACACACAGACAGACACACACAGACACACAGACAGACACAGACACACAGAGAGACACAGACACACAGACAGACACACAGACAGACACAGACACACAGACACACACAAACACACAGACAGACACACACAGACACACAGACACACACAGACACACAGACAGACACAGACACACAGACAGACACACACAAACACACACACAGACAGACACAGACAGACACAGACACACAGACACACAGACACACAGACACACAGACACACACAGACACACAGACACACACAGACACACAGACAGACACAGACACACAGACACACAGACAGACACAGACACACAGACAGACACAGACACACAGACACACAGACACACAGACAGACACAGACACACAGACACACAGACAGACACAGACACACAGACAGACACAGACACACAGACAGACACACACAGACACACAGACACACAGACACACACAGCACCATGACCTGGAAACAATAAGATCAAAAGGCATCCTTCTGTATTAGTTAGAGAATAGTTGGATTTATATGTATATACTGTATTAGTATTTAATATGAATATACTGTATTAGTATTTAATATGTATATACTGTATTAGTATTTAATATGTATATACTGTATTAGTATTTAATATGAATATACTGTATTAGTATTTAATATGAATATACTGTATTAGTATTTAATATGTATATACTGTATTAGTATTTAATATGTATATACTGTATTAGTATTTAATATGTATATACTGTATTAGTATTTAATATGTACATACTGTATTAGTATTTAATATGTATATACTGTATTAGTATTTAATATGTATATACTGTATTAGTATGTAATATGAATATACTGTATTAGTATTTAATATGTATATACTGTATTAGTATTTAATATGAATATACTGTATTAGTATTTAATATGTACATACTGTATTAGTATTTAATATGTATATACTGTATTAGTATTTAATATGTATATACTGTATTCGTATTTAATATGTACATACTGTATTAGTATTTAATATGTATATACTGTATTAGTATTTAATATGAATATACTGTATTAGTATTTCATATGAATATACTGTATTAGTATTTCATATGTATATACTGTATTAGTATTTAATATGTATATACTGTATTAGTATTTCATATGTATATACTGTATTCGTATTTAATATGTACATACTGTATTAGTATTTAATATGTACATACTGTATTAGTATTTAATATGTATATACTGTATTAGTATTTAATATGTATATGCTGTATTAGTATTTAATATGTATATACTGTATTAGTATTTAATATGAATATACTGTATTAGTATTGAATATGTATATACTGTATTAGTATTTAATATGTATATACTGTATTAGTATTTAATATGAATATACTGTATTAGTATTTAATATGTATATACTGTATTAGTATTTAATATGTATATACTGTATTAGTATTTAATATGTACATACTGTATTAGTATTTAATATGTACATACTGTATTAGTATTTAATATGTACATACTGTATTAGTATTTAATATGAATATACTGTATTAGTATTTAATATGAATATACTGTATTAGTATTTAATATGTATATACTGTATTAGTATTTAATATGTACATACTGTATTAGTATTTAATATGTACATACTGTATTAGTATTTAATATGAATATACTGTATTAGTATTTAATATGAATATACTGTATTAGTATTTAATATGTATATACTGTATTAGTATTTAATATGTATATACTGTATTAGTATTTAATATGTATATACTGTATTAGTATTTAATATGTATATGGTGAATTAGTATTTAATATGTACATACTGTATTAGTATTTAATATGAATATACTGTATTAGTATTTAATATGAATATACTGTATTAGTATTTAATATGAATATACTGTATTAGTATTTAATATGTATATACTGTATTAGTATTTAATATGTACATACTGTATTAGTATTTAATATGTACATACTGTATTAGTATTTAATATGAATATACTGTATTAGTATTTAATATGTACATACTGTATTAGTATTTAATATGTACATACTGTATTAGTATTTAATATGAATATACTGTATTAGTATTTAATATGTATATACTGTATTAGTATTTAATATGTACATACTGTATTAGTATTTAATATGTATATACTGTATTAGTATTTAATATGTATATGCTGTATTAGTATTTAATATGTATATACTGTATTAGTATTTAATATGTACATACTGTATTAGTATTTAATATGTACATACTGTATTAGTATTTAATATGAATATACTGTATTAGTATTTAATATGTACATACTGTATTAGTATTTAATATGTACATACTGTATTAGTATTTAATATGAATATACTGTATTAGTATTTAATATGTATATGCTGTATTAGTATTTAATATGTATATACTGTATTAGTATTTAATATGTACATACTGTATTAGTATTTAATATGTACATACTGTATTAGTATTTAATATGAATATACTGTATTAGTATTTAATATGTACATACTGTATTAGTATTTAATATGTACATACTGTATTAGTATTTAATATGAATATACTGTATTAGTATTTAATATGAATATACTGTATTAGTATTTAATATGAATATACTGTATTAGTATTTAATATGTACATACTGTATTAGTATTTAATATGTATATACTGTATTAGTATTTAATATGTACATACTGTATTAGTATTTAATATGTACATACTGTATTAGTATTTAATATGAATATACTGTATTAGTATTTAATATGTATATACTGTATTAGTATTTAATATGTATATGCTGTATTTCTATTTACTATGTACATGGTGAATTAGTATTTAATATGTACATGGTGAATTAGTATTTAATATTAATATGCTATATTACTATGTAATATTAATATGACGTGTTAGAATTTAATATGAATATGCTGTAGTGGTATTTAATACTTATATTGTGTATTTGTATTTAAAGACGCAATTCTTCAATTATTTTGTGATTCTTAAGTAAATCCATACAAATCCCTTACAATAAATACATGTCCTTTGCATAATAATAAGGAAGTTGTAATAATTAAAATGTCATTGTTTTCCCTGATCTGTTTTAATGTGCCACCGTGGTAGCTGTCTGTGATGAGGAGAGTGTGTGTGATGTGTGTTACCGGGTTTGGTTTGTGGCGGGGTACAGGTACAGGTAGGAGGTGTAGAATAAACCCAAGTGGCTGACAGTTCTTTTCTGCGGTGGTTTGGTTAGAGGACTGAGGGCTGGGAGCTGGGAGCTGGAAGCTGGGAGGTGGGAGGTGGGAGCTGGGAGCTGGGAGGTGGGAGCTGGGAGCTTGGAGCTGGGAGGTGGGAGGTGGGAGCTGGGAGCTGGGAGCTTGGAGCTGGGAGCTGGGAGCTTGGAGCTGGGAGGTGGGAGCTTGGAGCTGGGAGCTTGGAGGTGGGAGCTTGGAGGTGGGAGCTTGGAGGTGGGAGCTGGGAGGTGGGAGCTTGGAGGTGGGAGCTGGGAGGTGGGAGCTTGGAGCTGGGAGCTTGGAGGTGGGAGCTGGGAGGTGGGAGCTGGGAGGTGGGAGCTTGGAGCTGGGAGCTGGGAGCTTGGAGCTGGGAGCTTGGAGGTGGGAGCTGGGAGGTGGGAGGTGGGAGCTGGGAGGTGGGAGCTTGGAGCTGGGAGCTTGGAGGTGGGAGCTTGGAGGTGGGAGCTGGGAGGTGGGAGCTGGGAGGTGGGAGCTGGGAGGTGGGAGCTTGGAGCTGGGAGCTTGGAGGTGGGAGCTGGGAGGTGGGAGCTTGGAGCTGGGAGCTTGGAGGTGGGAGCTGGGAGGTGGGAGCTGGGAGGTGGGAGCTGGGAGCTTGGAGTTGGGAGCTTGGAGCTGGGAGCTGGGAGGTGGGAGCTGGGGGTTGGTGGTGGGCGCTGGGAGCTTGGAGCTTGGAGGTGGGAGCTTGGAGGTGGGAGCTTGGAGGTGGGAGCTTAGAGGTGGGAGCTTGGGGATGGGAGCTTGGAGGTGGGAGCTTGGAGGTGGGAGCTGGGAGCGGCTCGGCCTGGGGCTTCCAGACTGGTTGGTGGTTGATTGGGTGGGGATACAGGCAGAACACTGCCAAGCTCCTATACCCACAGAGGAGAGAGACTTGTTTGGTTAGCAGTTTGATTTATGGGACTGAGTTTTTAATACGCAAACCAGCCCCATCCCTTTCAACCCCACACGCCACAAAATAACAGTGTGAAGTCACTCCACTATGGCTGTAGCTTAGTGTTTCTCATTAAATATTGACCGTAACTAGAGGAGAGAGCACAGGATGCCACTACACCTGTCTAAGCACCACACACAGACTTTCTCTCTCTCTCTCTCCAGAAAAATAAACACACACACACAGGTGCAAGCACACACAATATCTCTCTCTCTCTCTCTCTCTCTCTCTCTCTCTCTCTCT
>NC_143038.1:69682500-69702500 GCF_057628025.1 Oncorhynchus mykiss
GCGATGTAGGTTTTGGCAGCCTGTGTGGCCTGATCTGTTCTCGGAGATGTCTTGTGTTCTCTAACACTTCTGTGACAGAATACCTAAGCCACTTATCTATGCGAATGTGGCTGTACGTCTGCTACCTGGTGGAATGTTCTAGAATCATAGAACGTAACTGGTAGGAAGATTGAATAGACTAGAAACGACAGAATTGTGGACCAGTCTCTCTTGTGATGGCGGATTCATGTTTCTCTGTAGGATGTTCTGTGCTTGGTGTCCTCTCTCTGTGTGTTTGGTGTCCTCTCTCTGTGTGTGAGATGTCCTCTCTCTGTGTGTGAGGTAATATGTTGGGTGTTCTGTGTTTGGTGCCCTCCCTCTGTGTGTTTGGTGTCCTCTCTCTGTGTGTGAGATGTCCTCTCTCTGTGTGTGAAGTAATATGTTGGGTGTTCTGTGTTTGGTGTCCTCTCTCTGTGTGTTTGGTGTCCTCTCTCTGTGTGTTTGGTGTCCTCTCTCTGTGTGTTTGGTGTCCTCTCTCTGTGTGTGAGATGTCCTCTTTCTGTGTGTGAGGTAATATGTTGGGTGTTCTGTGCTTGGTGCCCTCCCTCTGTGTGTTTGGTGTCCTCTCTCTGTGTGTGAGATGTCCTCTCTCTGTGTGTGAGGTAATATGTTGGGTGTTCTGTGTTTGGTGTCCTCTCTCTGTGTGTTTGGTGTCCTCTCTCTGTGTGTTTGGTGTCCTCTCTCTGTGTGTTTGGTGTCCTCTCTCTGTGTGTGAGGTAATATGTTGGGTGTTCTGTGTTTGGTGTCCTCTCTCTGTGTGTTTGGTGTCCTCTCTCTGTGTGTGAGGTGTCCTCTCTCTGTGTGTGAGGTAATATGTAGGGTGTTCTGTGTTTGGTGTCCTCTCTCTGTGTGTGCAAAGTGAAGTACCACGATTCACTACATGACCAAAAGTATGTGGACACCTGCTCGTCGAACATCTCATTCCAAAATCATGGGCATTAATATGGAGTTGGTCCACCCTTTGCTGCTATAACAGCCTCCACTTTTCTGGGAAGGCTTTCCACTAGATGTTGGAACATTGCTGCGGGGACTTGCTTCCATTCAGCCACAAGAGAATTAGTGAGTTTGGCGCTGATGTTGGGCAATTAGGCCTGGCTCGCAGTCGGCATATCAATTCATCCCAAAGTTGTTTGATGGAGTTGAAGTCAAGGCTCTGTGCAGACTTTCACTGGACCTAAGGTGCTAGACGGAACTGTGAAAAACAGCCCCAGACTAGTATTCCTCCTCCACCAAACTTTACAGTTGGCACTATGCATTGGGACAGGTAGCGTTTTCCTGGCATCTGCCAAACCCAGATTCGTCCAATCGGACTGCCAGATGGCGAAGAGTGATTCATCACTCCAGAGAACGTGTTTCCACTGCTCCAGAGTCCAAAGGCGGCGATCTTTACACCACTCCAGCCGACACTTGGCATTGATCTTAGGCTTGTGTGCGGCTCCTCGGTCATGGAAACCCATTTCATGAAGCTTCCGAAGAACAGTTCTTGTCCAGGGCAGAAATGTGACGAACTGACGTGTTGGAAAGGTGCCCTGCTATGGCGGTGCCAGGCTGAAAGTCACTGAGCTCTTCAGTAAGGCCATTCTACTGCCAATGTTTGTCTATGGAGATTGCATGGCTGTGTGCTCGATTTTATACACCTGTCAGCAACGGGGGTGGCTGAAATACTTTTGAAGAATCCGCTAATTTGAAGGGGTGTCCACATACTGTTGTGTGTTTGTATAGTGTATGTTGTAGTAATTGCTGTGCTAAGTGCCTGTCAGAGCCCACAGCGTAAGCTGCAGCAGGATGTAACTAATAGTACCTGGAGTGATGTGGGGGCTTGTAATGAGAGAAGGTGCTCTGTAATTACACACACACACACACACACACACACACACACACACACACACATAGAGAGACACACACACATTTCCTCTAAAAGTGTCTCCATTATCTGTCGATCAGTGTGTATTGATCTCTTGTTTCTGGTTAGACACATAGCATTGACAGTGTGTATTGCTGCATGTATTTGGCCTGTGTCTTCAGTTTGGAGCCAGCCAGTCAGTCAGTCAGCCAGCCAGCCAGCCAGTCAGCCAGCCAGCCAGCCAGCCAGCCAGCCAGCCAGTCAGTCAGTGTAGAACTTACTGCAGTAAAAATTGTTTGTGTCTCTAAAGCCAGGCTAATCTCTCAGACCCTGTCCAGGCATATCAACAGCAGGATCACATGACCCTCGTGTACATACTGTCCCTCGTGTACATACTGTCCCTCGTGAACACACACTGTCCCTCATGTACACACTGTCCCTCGTGTACATACTGTCCCTTGTGTACACACACTGTCCCTCGTGTACATACTGTCCCTTGTGTACACACACTGTCCCTCATGTACACACTGTCCCTCGTGTACATACTGTCCCTTGTGTACACACACTGTCCCTCGTGTACATACTGTCCCTTGTGTACACACACTGTCCCTCGTGTACACACACTGTCCCTCGTGTACACACACTGTCCCTCATGTACACACACTGTCCCTCGTGTACACACTGTCCCTCATGTACACACACTGTCCCTCATGTACATACTGTCCCTCGTGTACACACACTGTCCCTCTTGTACACACACTGTCCCTTGTGTACACACACTGTCCCTCGTGTACATACTGTCCCTCGTGTACACACACTGTCCCTCGTGTACATACTGTCCCTCGTGTACACACACTGTCCCTCGTGTATATACTGTCCCTCGTGAACACACACTGTCCCTCGTGTACACACACTGTCCCTCGTGTACATACTGTCCCTCGTGAACACACACTGTCCCTTGTGTACACACACTGTCCCTCGTGTACACACACTGTCCCTCGTGTACATACTGTCCCTCGTGAACACACACTGTCCCTCGTGTACATACTGTCCCTCGTGTACACACTGTCCCACGTGTACACGCAACACAAATGGGTTTGGGATTCAGCATGTCTACGCAAATGATGTCATAAATCACTACTGCAGAGCTCTCCCTGTCCTCTGCCATGCATTGATTGTATTACTGTTGATGATATCTGGAAATGTCTATGTACACCCTTGCCCATCTACTGTTAATAGACCCAATTCTGAAGTGTGCTCTGATATCTGCTTCACTCATTTCTGCTCCCGTAAAAGCCTGGGTTTTCTGCACTAGAAGCTTATTACCTAAACTGAAACAATTGAAAGTGTGTGTTCACAGCTCCAATCCAGATGTGTTGGTCATTACTGAGACGTGGTTAAGGAAGAGTGTTTTGAATACTGATGTTAACCTTTCTGGTTATAACCTTTTTCAGCAAGACAGATCTAAGGTGGGGGAGTGGCAATCCTTACCAAGGATCACCTTCAGTGCTCAGTTGTCTCCACCAAGTCTGTCTCCAAACAATTCGATTTGCTGGTTTTAAGCATTCAACTTTCAAATAGCTCTTTGTTGACTGTTGCTGGGTGCTATCGTCCTCCATCAGCACCGGCCTGTACCCTACCTGCCCTAAGCTCTCTCCTGGCCCCCATATCAAGTCTGAATTTTTACAGCTTGTGTTCGTAATGGCTGCTCAGTGAAACGACCTGTCCTGATTTGTCATAGACGCTTGCTAAAAAACTTTAATGAGCAAGCCATCCTTCATGAACTGGCCTCTGTTAAATGGTATAGAACCAGCTTCATCCCCTCTGTCGAAGACGCTTGGACCTTCTTTTTAAATATTTTCATTGGTATTTTTAACAAACGCCCACATAAATAAAATGAGAATTAAAACAGGTACATCCCCTGGTTCGACCGTGACCTTTCAGAGTTACTCCACCTCAAGAATTGCATTTGGTGAAAGGCTCGGCACACACATACTCAGGCTGACTGGCCATCGTTCAGGCAAATGAGAAATAAGTGCACTCAGGCTGTCTGGAAGGTCAAAGTTAGTTACTTTAAGGAGCAGTTCTCTCTCTGTGGGTCTAACCCCAAGAAGTTCTGGAAAACGGTTAAAGACCTGGAGAATAAACCCTCCTCACAGCTGTCCATGTCCCTTAATGTTGATGATGTGGTTGTTATTGACAAGAAGCACATGGCTGAGCTCTTTAATCACCACTTCATTAAGTCAGGATTCCTATTTGACTCAGCCATGCCTCCTTGCCCGTCCAACATTTCCTCATCTCCCACCCCTTCTAATGCAACTATCACCGATGCTTCTTCCTCGTTTTCCCCTGCACCGCTACAAAGTTTCTTCCTCCAGGCAGTCACTGCTAGAGGAGCTCCTGAAAATGGGTCAGATGGTTTAGACCCTTTCTTCTTTATGGTTGCAGCCCCTATCATCGCCAAACCTATCTCCAACCTTTTTAACCTGTCTCTCCTTTCTGGGGAGGTTCCCATTGCTTGGAAGGCAGCCACGGTTCATCCTTTATTTAAAGGGGAGATCAAGCTGATCCTAACTGTTATAGGCCTATTTCTATTTTGCCCTGTTTATTATCAAAAGTGTTGGAAAAACTTAATAACAATAATCAACTGACTGGCTTTCTTGGTGTCTATAGTATTTTCTCTGGTATGCAGTCTGTTAGCCGCTCAGGTTATGGATGTGTCACTGCAACCTTAAAGGTCCTAAATGATGTCACCATTGCCCTTGATTCTAAACAATGTTGTGCTGCTATTGACTTGGCCAAAGCTTTTGATACGGTAGACCATTCCATTCTTGTGGGCCGGCTAAGGAGTATTGGTGTCTCTGAGGGATCTTTGGCCTGGTTTGCTAACTACCTCTCTCAAAGAGTGCAGTGTATAAAGTCAGAACATCTGCTGTCTCAGCCACTGCCTGTCACCAAGGGAGTACCCCAAGGCTCAATTCTAGGCCCCACGCTCTTCTCAATTTACATCAACAACATAGCTCAGGCAGTAGGAAGCTCTCTTATCCATTTATATGCAGATGATACAGTCTTATACTCAGCTGGCCCCTCCCTGGATTTTGTGTTAAGTGCTCTACAACAACGCTTTCTTATTGTCCAACAAGCTTTCTCTACCCTTAAACTTGTTCTGAACACCTCCAAAACAAAGGTCATGTGGTTTGGTAAGAAGTTTGCCCCTCTCCCCACAGGTGTGATTAATACATCTGAGGGTTTAGAACTTGAGCTAGTCACCTCACACAGGTACTTGGGAGTATGGCTAGACGGTACACTGTCCTTCTCTCTGCACATATCAAAGCTGCAGGCTAAAGTTAAATCTAGACTTGGTAATCGCTGCTCTTTCACCCCAGCTGCCAAACTAACCCTGATTCAGATGACCATCCTACTCATGCTAGATTACGGAGACATCATTTATAGATCGGCAGGTAAGGGTGCTCTCAGCCGCTAGATGTTCTTTACCAATTGGCCATCAGATTTGCCACCAATGCTACTTATAGGACACATCACTGCACTCCATTGCAAGACCCACTGGTTAATGCTTATTTATTAAACCCTGTTGGCCTCACTCCCCCCTATCTGAGATATCTACTCCAGCCCTCATCCTCCACAAACAACACCCATTCTGCCAGTCACATTCTGTTAAAGGTCCCCAAAGCACACAAATCCCTGGGTCGCTTCTCTTTTCAGTTCGCTGCAGCTAGCGACTGGAACGAGCTGCAACAAACACTCAAACTGGACAGTTTTATCTCAACCACTTCATTCAAAGACTCAATCATGGACACTCTTACTGACAGTTGTGGCTGCTTTGTGTGATGTATTGTTGTCTCTACCTTCTTGCCCTTTGTGCTGTTGTCTGTGTCCAATAATGTTTGTACCCTGTTTTGTGTTGCTACCATGTTTTGCTGCTACCATGTTGTTGTCATGTTGTGTTGCTACCATGCTGTGTTGTCATGTGTTGCTGCCTTGCTATGTTGTTGTATTAGGTCTCTCTTTATGTAGTGTTGTGTTGTCTCTCTTATTGTGATGTGTGTTTTGTCCGGTATTTATATGTTATTTATTTAAATCCCAGGCCCCTGTCCTCACAGCAGGTCTTTTGCCGTTTGGTAGGCCTTCGTTGTAAATACGAATTTGTTCTTAACGGACTTTTCTAGTTAATAAAGAATTCTAATAGTTCTTATTGTGTTTCCTATCGGTTTTCCTTACGGTGGTTCTAATTCTGAATTCTAATAGTTCTTATTGTGTTTCCTATCGGTTTTTCTTACGGTGGTTCTAATTCTGAATTCTAATAGTTCTTATTGTGTTTCCTATCGGTTTTCCTTACGGTGGTTCTAATTCTGAATTCTAATAGTTCTCATTGTGGTTCTGTCTCCTAACGGTGCTTCTTATTGTGTTTCTCTCCTCAGGGCGTAGAGGCTGCTGGCTGTCTTGTCCTGCCCTGTAACCGAGCAGAGCCCCAATGCCAGTGGACATGCAGCCACATCAGAGGCTGTATCATTATGAGTCTACACCCAACCAGCCGCCCAGAGGGTAAGACAACACAACAACAACAACAACAACAACCACTCCTCCTCTCCTACCTGTTGGAATATCATGTTAAATAGTTTTTTGAACAGTCTGTCACAAAATACTATAAAGACACTAACAGACAGACATGAATGATTCATTCTTGTCTCTCCAAACCCAATAAAAAATTATCTGATGACTTGTCTAGTCCAGAGACAACCAGCATTTTCAGAGTAGCTAAAAGCCTAAAAGGCCAGGTCCTGGAGCAATTGTTGTGGAGGAGTTAGCTGAGCTCTGCCCCTCTTTCCTCCCCCTCCCTCTCTCCTCCCCCTTCCTCCCCCTCCTCTCCCCCTATACCACCCAGGTTGCGAGGTGAGCGGGCGAGGCAGTCTCTCTCTCTCTCTCTCTCTCTCTGACAGCTGCTAATTACAGGCCAGCCAGACCCGGCTGAGCTCTGCATGACTGCCCGCCTTACCGCCCGCCTGTACTCTGCTCAGGTTACCCTGCTAGAGGGAGGGAGAGGGGGGGGGGGGGGGTGAGAGAGAGATAGGGAGAGAGAAGGAAAGGGGAATGAAGGGAGATGGGGTGAGAATAACAGAGGGAGAAATGTGAAAGAATTGAGGGAGGGAAAGAGAGTGAGAGAAAGGGGAGAGAGATAGGCAGAGAGAGAGGAGGGGGTGAGAAAGACAGGATAAAGAGAGAGGGAGAGAGAGAGAAATTGAGAGAGAGAGAAAGTGAGAGGCAGAGAGAGAAAGCGAGAGGCAGAGAGATACGGAGGGGGAAACCCACCATAGTAGATTAGACAGAGAGGAGCAGCCTAAGCTCCTGCGTGGAGGAATACACATCGTAGAGAAAGAATTAGAGAGCTGAAAGGGAGACTTAGAAGGTACAGGGATGAATGAAGAGAGAGAGTGAGAGGGAGAGAGGGAGCGAGAGAGGGGGAGAGAGAGAGGCAGAGAGAGGGGGGGCAGGGAGAGAGAGAGAGGGGGGGCAGGGAGAGAGAGAGAGAGGGGGGAGGCAGGGAGAGAGAGAGAGAGAGAGAAGGAGAGGGGGAAGAGTGGAGAGGGAGAGAGAGAAGGAGAGGGGGAAGAATGCAGAGGGAGATAGAGATAGGGAAGGGAGAGAGAGAGTGAGAGACAAAGAGGGAGAAAGAGAGGAAGAGAGAGAGTGAGACAGAGGAGAGAGAGAGTAAACGTTAAATGTACAAGAACATTGCTACTAGGCTTCCCTGGTCTGTTCAGTTTCTAAATGAAAAAACAGTTAGTGTTTATGGCTCTATAACAACATTACTCTGAATAAGAGTGCAGCGCCACCTGCTGGTGAATGAAAAGCGTAGATGAAATCCTGTGCTGGATAGGCAACCAACATGCTGTTTACTGTTCAGAAGTAGTTGTTACAGCATCGTAGTGTTAAACTATCTGTTATTTCTTCCTCTGTTTCTCTCTGCATCTTTTTAATTTTTTTATTTATTTCACCTTTATTTAACCAGGTAGGCTAGTTGAGAACAAGTTCTCATTTACAATTGCAACCTGGTCAAGTTAAAGCAAAGCAGTTCGACACACACAACAACACAGAGTTACACATGGAGTAAAACAAACATACAGTCAACAATACAATAGAAAAATCTTTATACATTGAGTGCAAATGAGGTAAGATAAGGGAGGTAAGGCAATAAATAGGCCATGGTGGCGACGTGATTTCAATATAGCAATTAAACACTGGAATGGTAGTATGTGCAGAAGATGAATGTGCAGGTAGAGATACTGGGGTGCAAAGGAGAAAGATAAATAAATAAATACAGTACGAGGATGAGGTAGTTGGATGGGCTATTTACAGATGAGCTATGTACAGGCGCAGTGATCTGTGAGCTGCTCTGACAGCTGGTGCTTAAAGCTATTGAGGGAGATATGAGTCTCCAGCTTCAGTGATTTTTGCAGTTCGTTCTAGTCATTGGCAGCAGAGAACTGGAAGGAAAGGCGGCCAAAGGAGAAAATTGGCTTTGGGGATGACCAGTGAGATATACCTGCTGGAGCGCGTGCTACGTGTGGGTGCTGCTATAGTGACCAGTGAGCTGAGATAAGGCGGGGCTTTACCTAGCAGAGACTTGTAGATGACCTGGAGTCAGTGTGTTTGGCGACGAGTATGAAGCGAGGGCCAGCCAACGAGAGAGTACAGGTCGCAGTGGTGGGTAGTATATGGGGCTTTGGTGACAAAACGGATGGCACTGTGATAGACTGCATCCAATTTGTTGAGTAGAGTGTTGGAGGCTATTTTGTAAATGACATCGCCGAAGTCGAGGATCGGTAGGATGGTCAGTTTTACGAGGGTATGCTTGGCAGCATGAGTGAAGGATGATTTTTTGCGAAATAGGAAGCCGATTCTCGATTTAATTTTGGATTGGAGATGTTTAACGTGAGTCTGGAAGGAGAGTTTACAGTCTAACCAGACACCTAGGTATTTGTAGTTGTCCACATATTTTGAGTCAGAACCGTCCAGAGTAGTGATGCTGGACCGACGGGCAGGTGCGGGCAGCGATCGGTTGAAGAGCATGTATTTAGTTTTACTTGCGTTTAAGAGCAGTTGGAGGCCACGGAAGGATAGTTGTATGGCATTGAAGCTCATCTGGAGGTTAGTTAACACAGTGTCCAAAGAAGGGCCAGAAGTATACAGTATACAGAAACCAGATTGCATAGCGGAGAAGGTACGGTGGAATTCGAAATGGTCGAAATGATCTGTTTGTTGACTTGGCTTTCGAAGACCTTAGTAAGACAGGGTAGGATAGATATAGGTCTGTAGCAGTTTGGGTCTAGAGTGTCCCCCCCTTTGAAGAGGGGGATGACCGCGGCAGCTTGCCAATCTTTGTGAATCTCAGACGATAAGAAAGAGAGGTTAAACAGGATAGTAATAGGTGTTGCAACAATTTTGGCAGATAATTTTAGAAAGAGAGGGCCCAAGTCAGCTGATTTGTAGGGGTCCAGATTTTGCAGCTCTTTCAGAACATCAGCTGTCTGGATTTGGGTGAAGGAGAAATGGGGGAGGCTTGGGTGAGTTGCTGTGGGGGGTGCCGGGTAGTTGACCGGGGTAGGGGTAGCCAGGTGGAAAGCATGGCCAGCTGTAGAAAAATGGTTATTGAAATTCTCAATGATAGTGGCTTTATCGGTAGTAACAGTGTTTCCTAGCCTCGGTGCAGTGGGCAGCTGGGAGGAGATGCTCTTATTCTCCATGGATTTGTCCCCAAACTTTTTTGAGTTTGTGCTTCAGGATGTACATTTCTGCTTGAAAAAGCTAACCTTAGCTGTCCTAACTGCCTGTGTATATTTGTTCCTAACTTCCCTGAAAAGTTGCATATCACGGGGGCTGCTCGATGCTAATGCAGAACGCCATAGGATGTTTTTGTGCTGGTCGAGGGCAGTCAGGCCTGGAGAGAACCAAGGACTGTATCTGTTCCTGGTTCTACATTTTTTTGAATGGAGCATGCTTATTTAAAATGGTGAGGAAGGCACTTTTAAAGAATAACCAGGCATCCTCTACTGACGGGATGAGGTCAATGTCACTCTCTCTGTCTCCCTCCCCATTTGTCCCTTTCACCCCCTCTCTCCATCTCTCTGTCTGACGGAGTGCAGGGTAACCTCCCTCTCTCCCTCTCTGTCTGACTGAGTGCAGGGTAACCTCCCTCTCTCCTCTCTCCCTCTATCTCTTTCACCCTCTCTCTACCTCTCTCTGTCCCTCTCTCTATCTATCCCTCTAACTCTCTCTCTAGCCCTCTCCCTCTATCTCTTTCACCCTCTCTCTACCTCTCTCTGTCCCTCTCTCTATCTATCCCTCTAACTCTCTCTCTAGCCCTCTCCCTCTCTCGTAGTTGGTTGTATAACTGCACTGTCTGGTCCTGATATCTTTATCTCGCTGTGTGTCTCTGTGTGTCTCTGTGTGTCTCTGTGTGTCTCTGTTTGTCTCTGTGTGTCTCTGCATGTCTATGTGTGTATCTGTGTGTCTCTGTGTGTATCTGTGTGTATCGGTGTGTCTCTGTTTGTATCTGTGTGTCTATGTATGTCTCTGTGTGTCTGTATACTGTGTGTGTCTGTGTCTCTGTGTGTATGTATACTGTGTGTCTGTGTGTGTCTCTGTGTGTATATATACTGTGTGTGTCTGTATACTGTATGTCTCTGTGTGTCGCTGTGTGTCTATATACTGTGTGTCTGTGTCTCTGTGTGTCTGTATACTGTGTGTGTCTGTGTCTCTGTGTGTCTGTATACTGTGTGTCTGTGTGTGTCTCTGTGTGTATATATACTGTGTGTGTCTGTGTGTCTGTGTACTGTATGTCTCTGTGTGTCTCTGTGTGTCGCTATGTGTGTCTGTATACTGTGTGTCTGTATACTGTGTGTCTCTGTGTGTCTGTATACTGTATGTCTCTGTGTGTCTGTGTGTGTCTCTGTGTGTCTATATACTGTATGTCTCTGTGTGTCTGTACTGTGTGTCACTGTGTGTCTATATACTGTATGTCTCTGTGTGTCTATATACGGTATGTCTCTGTGTGTCTGTATACTGCGTGTCTCTGTGTGTCTGTGTGTCTGTCTGCTTGTCTAGTCTTACTCCATCAGGAAGGTCACCCTACAGTGATGTGTCATCGCTCCGTGCTCCACTCCACAACGGCCAGCCTCTGGACTGCAGGAACATGTACAACCCTATGACCCCTAACCCCATGACCCCTAATCCCAGGACCAACCCTAACTCTGGGGTCAACCCCATGGACCAGTATATGCGGCCCCCTCTGGCACCCCCACTGCACAGCATGATGGGACACCGTGGCATGAATCAGTTCTCCGATGGTGAGCCAGTCCTTTATTAATCCCATGGTTGCAGAGCTACCGGTAATTTACCAAAGTTACCAAAATCTTCAGGAATTTTGGTAATTAACAGAAAATCTATGGCAAATCTATTGTCGCTTTTGTAATTTATACTTGAATAATTTATTTTTTTAAATTCATATATAGTATTAATTTATTATATCTGTGTCCATATTGTCCAGGAGTTTCTAATAGATGGCCCATTTGGTTTAAGAGAAAACAGACTAATTAATGAAAAATGCATCGAATCAACAATGGCACTATTTTCAATTACTTACAACTCGTCCAGCTATTGACATTTTTCACAACTGCCACCGAAAACATTGACAACAAAT
Organism: Oncorhynchus mykiss; assembly: GCF_057628025.1. NCBI lineage: Eukaryota > Metazoa > Chordata > Actinopteri > Salmoniformes > Salmonidae > Oncorhynchus > Oncorhynchus mykiss. Next base: position 69,694,101 of record NC_143038.1, read on the forward strand.
ACATATTGACCGTTTTTTTTTTTTAATGAATAAGGATATTTCATGCGAAAATCCTCATATTAAACATCAATGTTAGTCACTAAAATCAATCAATCAAATGTATTTATGAAGCCCTTTTTACATCACCCGATGTCCCAAAGTGCTGTACAGAAACCCAGCCTAAAACCCCAAACAGCATGCAATGCAGGTGTAGAAGCACGGTGGCTAGGAAAAACTCCCTAGAAAGGCCAGAACCTAGGAAGAAACCTAGAGAGGAACCAGGCTCTGAGGGGTGGCCAGTCTTCTTCTGGCTGTGCCGGGTGGAGTTTATAACAGAACATGACCAAGTTGTTCAAATGTTCATAGATGACCAGCAGGGTCAAATAATAATAATCACAGTGGTTGTAGAGGGTGCAACAGGTCAGCACCTCAGGAGTAAATGTCAGTTGGCTTTTCATATCCGATCATTCAGAGTATCTCTACCACTCCTGCTGTCTCTAGAGAGTTGATAACAGCAGGTCTGGGACAGGTAGGACATCCGGTGAACAGGTCAGGATTCCACAGCCGCAGGCAGAACAGTTGAAACTGGAGCGGGCCAGGTAGTCCTGAGGCATGGTCCTAGGGCTCAGGTCCTCCGAGAGAGAGAAAGAACGAATTGCCATGTCCCTAAAGCAGTCAGAATGGCCATGTCCCAAAGTAGTCAGAATGGCCATGTCCTAAAGTAGTCAGAATGGCCATGTCCTAAAGTAGTCAGAATGGCCATGTCCTACAGCAGTCAGAATGGCCATGTCCTAAAGTAGTCAGAATGGCCATGTCCTACAGCAGTCAGAATGGCCATGTCCTACAGCAGTCAGAATGGCCATGTCCTAAAGCAGTCAGAATGGCCATGTCCTAAAGCAGTCAGAATGGCCATGTCCTAAAGTAGTCAGAATGGCCATGTCCTAAAGTAGTCAGAATGGCTATGTCCTAAAGTAGTCAGAATGGCCATGTCCTAAAGTAGTCAGAATGGCTATGTCCTAAAGTAGTCAGAATGGCCATGTCCTAAAGTAGTCAGAATGGCCATGTCCTAAAGTAGTCAGAATGGCCATGTCCTAAAGTAGTCAGAACGGCCATGTCCTAAAGTAGTCAGAACGGCCATGTCCCTAAAGTAGTCAGAACGGCCATGTCCCTAAAGCAATCAGAACGGCCATGTCCCTAAAGCAGTCAGAATGGCCATGTCCTAAAGTAGTCAGAACGGCCATGTCCCTAAAGCAGTCAGAGCGGCCATGTCCCTTAAGCAGTCAGAACGGCCATGTCCTAAAGCCAGCAATAATGTGATTATTCTCCTTCTGTGTGTTTGTCCAGGTGGAAACAGCTCCCCCTACTGTCAGAACAACCTCATGTCATCCCACTATGGCTTCCCCCACGGCCACGGATCAGACCACATGGGAGGCAGTAAGAAAATAACATGGTGTTCATTAGGCACCAAATGGAAGAAAAACGACTGAAACGGGGAGGGACTAACCTGGACTTGTAAATTTGGTTTAAAAATGTTTTCCGTTGCAATCCCCTCTCTCTCTGCTACCTGTCCCTCCCCCTCTCTACCCCCTCCCTGTTCCCCACTCCCCAACCCCCTCTCTCCCCCCTCCTGGCTTCTTTCTCCTGTCTCCCCCAATCCCCCACTCCTCCACTCCTCTCTCTCCCCCCTTCTTCCTCCTTTCTACCCCCAACCCCTCTTCCTCCTTTCTCCTGTCTCCCCCAAACCCCCAATCCCCCACTCCTCTCTCTCCCCCCTTCTTGCTCCTTTCTACCCCAAACACCTCTCCCTCCTTTCCCCTGTTTCCCCCAATCCCCCACTCCTCTCTCTCCCCCCTTCTTGCTCCTTTCTACCCCCAACCCCTCTCCCTCCTTTCTCCTGTCTCCCCCCAAACCCCCAATCCCCCACTCCTCTCTCTCCCCCTACTTGCTCCTTTCTACCCCCAACCCCTCTCCCTCCTTTCCCCTGTCTCCCCCCAAACCCCCAATCCCCCACTCCTCTGTCTCCCCCCTTCTTCCTCCTTTCTACCCCCAACCCCTCTCCCTCCTTTCCCCTGTTTCCCCCAATCCCCCACTCCCCTCTCTCTCCCCCTTCTTCCTCCTTTCTACCCCCAACCCCTCTCCCTCCTTTCTCCTGTCTCCCCCCAAACCCCCAATCCCCCACTCCTCTCTCTCCCCCCTTCTTCCTCCTTTCTACCCCCAACCCCTCTCCCTCCTTTCTCTTCCTCAGGTTCGCGGTTCTCCACGCCTCGCTCCATGCTGAAGCTGAGTAAGAAGCGTGCTCTGTCCATCTCTCCTCTGTCGGACGCCAGCATGGACCTCCACACGGTCATCAGGACCTCTCCTAACTCACTGGTGGCATTTGTCAACTCACGATGTGGACCAAATGGAGGCTCCTCCTATGGACATCTGTCTGTTGGTGCTATGAGGTTAGAGCCTTACACTATACTAAACAATAGTACACTGTACTATACTATACTGTACTATACTATAATGTACTATACCATACTATACTGTGCTATACTATACTATATTATACTGTACCATACTATAATGTGCTATACTATATTATACTGTACTATACTGTACTATACCATACTGTACTGTGCTATACTATACTATATTATACTGTACCATACTATAATGCACTATACTATACTGTACTATACTATATTGTACTGTACCATACTATACTGTGCTATACTATACTGTACTATACTATATTGTACTGTACCATACTATAATGTGCTATACTATACTGTACTATACTATACTGTACTATACTGTACTATACACTACTGTACTATACTGTACTATACTGTACTATACTATACTGTACTATACTGTGCTATACTGTACTATACTATACTGTACTATACCGTACTGTACTATACTATATTGTGCTGTACCATACTATACTGCACTATACTATACTGTACTATACTGTACTATACTGTACTATACTTTACGGTACTATACTATATTATACTGCACCATACTATACTGTACTATACTATACTATACTATATTATACTGTCCTATACTATACTGTACTATAATATACTGTACTATACCATACTGTACTGTACTATACTACAGACCCAATGGAGCCAACTCCTATGGACATATGTCTGTTGGTGCCATGAGGTTAGAGCCTTACACTATACTAAACTATAGTACACTATACTATACTGTGCTATGCCATACTGTGCTATACTGTACTATACTCTGCTGCACTATGCTGTACTATACAATACTGTACTGTACTGTATTGTACTGTACTTTGTTGTACTATACTGTACTATACTGTGCTGTACTATACTATACTGTACTATACTGTACTGTGCTATACTGTACCTTATTACACTATACTGTACTTTGTTGTACTGTACTTTGTTGTACTGTACTGTACTACACTGTGCTGTATTACACTATACTGTACTGTGCTGTACTGTACTATACTGTACTGTGCTATACTGTAATGTACTGTACTATACTGTACTGTATTATACTGTGCTGTACTATACTGTACTGTATTACACTATACTGTACTTTGTTGTACTGTACTTTGTTGTACTGTACTGTACTATTCTGTACTGTATTACACTATACTGTACTGTGCTATACTGTATTGTACTGTACTGTGCTGTACTGTGCTATGCTGTACTGTACTATACTGTACTATACTGTGCTATACTGTACTGTACTACACTATACTGTACTGTGCTGTACTATACTGTACTGTACTATACTGCACTATACTGTACTGTGCTGTACTATACTGTACTGTACTATACTGCACTATACTGTACTGTACTATACTGTACTGTACTATACTGTACTGTATTACACTATACTGTACTTTGTTGTACTGTACTTTGTTGTACTGTACTGTACTATACTGTACTGTGTTACACTATACTGTACTGTGCTATACTGTATTGTACTGTACTGTGCTGTACTGTGCTATGCTGTACTGTACTATACTGTACTATACTGTGCTATACTGTACTGTACTACACTATACTGTACTGTACTGTGCTGTACTATACTGTACTGTACTATACTGCACTATACTGTACTGTGCTGTACTATACTGTACTGTACTATACTGCACTATACTGTACTGTACTATACTGCACTATACTGTACTGTACTATACTGTACTGTACTATACTGTACTGTACTGTGCTGTACTATACTGTACTGTACTATACTGTACTGTACTATACTGCACTATACTGTACTGTACTATACTGTACTGTACTATACTGTACTGTACTGTGCTGTACTATACTGTACTGTACTATACTGTACTGTACTGTACTGTACTATACTGCACTATACTGTACTGTGCTGTACTATACTGTACTGTACTATACTGCACTATACTGTACTGTACTATACTGCACTATACTGTACTGTACTATACTGTACTGTACTATACTGTACTGTACTGTGCTGTACTGTACTATACTGTACTGTACTGTGCTGTACTATACTGTACTGTACTATACTGTACTGTACTGTACTGTACTATACTGCACTATACTGTACTGTACTATACTGTACTGTACTGTGCTGTACTATACTGTACTGTACTATACTGTACTGTACTACAGACCCAACAGTCTGTTGTTGCCATGAGGTCAGATCTTCAGAACGTTTCCCATAGACCTGGAACACAATAGAAGTCAATAATAGACATACTCTTTGGCTTCATAGTCACTTTGTATTGAAATGTGAGTCATCTGGAAATTCATCAAGTATCATCAGCTTTATTCTACGTGGGCAGTGTTATATCCATAGACATCAAGAGGATTCAATTGTTTATAATCATTCCCCCATTCAGTTGAATGTTTATCAGTAACTGTGATCTGTTTATAATAGCCATATGTCTTGTCTCCTGTATGGCAGTCCGTCTATGGGTCTCTCCAACTCCATGAACTACCAGTCCAGACAACAAGGCTCAATGTACGGTGGATGCACGCCGGGACCCTGCCACGCCCCTCCCACCAGAATACCCCCACACAACCCCCGACTCCACCCACCCAAACATGGACATGTAAGAATATTTATGATTGTCTTGAGACGCCTGCTACGGGCTCCAACCTGATAAAGGCAAGAGTCGTACTGAGAAACAGAAAGACATTCTAAAACAACCACGGTATGTAAGTTGAGTAGTCTTGACATGTTTTTGTTGGTGTGTAGCTGTAGAGAGAGGCGGTGCAGGCCAGTGTGATGGTGTTTACCAGCCATTCTAACGTACCATGGATGTGACAGAGTGTAATTCTGACTTGGTCTGTGTTGCTGTGTAGCTGAAGACAGAACCCGGACTGGGCAATGTGATGGATGGGATCAATATTAAGTGTCTGGAGGAGAGATCCGAGGGAGACAGCCCTTCTTCCACTGGCACACAGGTAACAAATTACACACCACACACAACCACGGGTAACACTACACACTCAGACACACACAAACACACACCCTCAACCACACATAATACACACATAACAACACTACATACTCAACACTCAATCACAACTTTAAACATAGTATAATATTGCTAACGATTTCTGTGTGAGAGATGGTCATTGTGAGAGACAGAGATGGTGTCTGTGTGTGTGTGTGTGTGTGTGTGTGTGTGTGTGTGTGTGTGTGTGTGTGTGTGTGTGTGTGTGTGTGTGTGTGTGTGTGTGTTTGTGTGTGTGTGTGTGTGTGTGTGTGTGTTATGGTGTTTTAACAACTGCTACCCACCCATACATTACTTGATGTAATGCCATGTGAGTACCATGAACGTCCTGGTGTTGTTGAACCCTGACCTCTTGACCTGTACCCAGGATCCTCTGCTGGGTCTGCTGGACTGCCGGGAGGATCTGGATAGGGAGGAGAAACCGGAGCCAGAGGTCATCTATGAGACCAACTGCCACTGGGAGAGCTGCAGCAAGGAGTTTGACACGCAGGAGCAGCTAGTGCACGTGAGTACGTTAGGGATAGGAGCAGCTAGTGCCGTGAGTACATTAGGGACAGGAGAGGCTAGCGCACGTGAGTAAAGTAGAGGCAGGAGCAGCTAGTGCACGTGAGTACGTTAGGGACAGGAGCAGCTAGTGCACGTGAGTACGTTAGGTTCAGGAGCAGCTAGTGCACGTGAATAGGGACAGCAGAAGCTAGTGCACGTGAATAGGGACAGGAAAAGCTAGTGCACGTGAATAGGGACAGAAGCAGCTAGTGCACGTGAATAGGGACAGCAGAAGCTAGTGCACGTGAATAGGGACAGGAAAAGCTAGTGCACGTGAATAGGGACAGGAAAAGCTAGTGCACGTGAATAGGGACAACTTTCAGTCTAGAGTAGTGGTCTTTAACTCTCAGTCTAGAGTAGTGGTCTTTAACTCTCAGTCTAGAGTAGTGGTCTCTATCTCTCAGTCTAGACTTGTGGTCTCTATCTCTCAGTCTAGAGTAACAGTCTCTAATCTCAGTCTAGAGTAACAGTCTCTACTCTCAGTCTAGAGTAGTGGTCTCTAACTCTCAGTCTAGAGTAGTGGTCTCTGACTCTTAGTCTAGACTAGTGGTCTCTAACTCTCAGTCTAGAGTAGTGGTCTTTAACTCTCAGTCTAGAGTAGTGGTCTCTAACTCTCAGTCTAGAGTAACAGTCTCTAATCTCAGTCTAGAGTAACAGTCTCTACTCTCAGTCTAGAGTAGTGGTCTCTAACACTCAGTCTAGAGTAGTGGTCTCTAACTCTCAGTCTAGAGTAGTGGTCTCTAACTCTGTCTAGAGTAATGGTCTCTAACTCTCAGTCTAGGGGAGTGGTCTCTAACTCTCAGTCTAGAGTAATGGTCTCGAACTCTCAGTCTAGGGGAGTGGTCTCTAACTCTCAGTCTAGAGTAGTGGTCTCTAACTCTCAGTCTAGAGTAGTGGTCTCTAACACTCAGTCTAGAGTAGTGGTCTCTAACTCTCAGTCTAGACTTGTGGTCTCTATCTCTCAGTCTAGTGTAGTGGTCTCTACTCTCAGTCTAGAGTAACGGTCTCTAACTCTCAGTCTAGAGTAGTGGTCTCTGACTCTTAGTCTAGAGTAGTGGTCTCTAACTCTCAGTCTAGAGTAGTGGTCTCTGACTCTTAGTCTAGAGTAGTGGTCTCTAACTCTCAGTCTAGAGTAGTGGTCTTTAACTCTCAGTCTAGAGTAGTGGTCTTTAACTCTCAGTCTAGAGTAGTGGTCTCTATCTCTCAGTCTAGACTTGTGGTCTCTATCTCTCAGTCTAGAGTAACAGTCTCTAATCTCAGTCTAGAGTAACAGTCTCTACTCTCAGTCTAGAGTAGTGGTCTCTAACTCTCAGTCTAGAGTAGTGGTCTCTGACTCTTAGTCTAGACTAGTGGTCTCTAACTCTCAGTCTAGAGTAGTGGTCTTTAACTCTCAGTCTAGAGTAGTGGTCTCTAACTCTCAGTCTAGAGTAACAGTCTCTAATCTCAGTCTAGAGTAACAGTCTCTACTCTCAGTCTAGAGTAGTGGTCTCTAACACTCAGTCTAGAGTAGTGGTCTCTAACTCTCAGTCTAGAGTAGTGGTCTCTAACTCTCAGTCTAGAGTAGTGGTCTCTAACTCTGTCTAGAGTAATGGTCTCTAACTCTCAGTCTAGGGGAGTGGTCTCTAACTCTCAGTCTAGAGTAATGGTCTCGAACTCTCAGTCTAGGGGAGTGGTCTCTAACTCTCAGTCTAGAGTAGTGGTCTCTAACACTCAGTCTAGAGTAGTGGTCTCTAACTCTCAGTCTAGACTTGTGGTCTCTATCTCTCAGTCTAGTGTAGTGGTCTCTACTCTCAGTCTAGAGTAACGGTCTCTAAGTCTCAGTCTAGAGTAGTGGTCTCTGACTCTTAGTCTAGAGTAGTGGTCTCTAACTCTCAGTCTAGAGTAGTGGTCTCTAACTCTCAGCCTAGAGTAGTGGTCTCTAACTCTCAGTCTAGTGTAGTGGTCTTTAACTCTCAGTCTAGAGTAACAGTCTCTACTCTCAGTCTAGAGTAGTGGTCTCTAACTCTCAGTCTAGAGTAGTGGTATCTAACTCTCAGTCTAGAGTAGTGGTCTCTAACTCTCAGTCTAGAGTCGTGGTCTCTAACTCTCAGTCTAGTGTAGTGGTCTTTAACTCTCAGTCTAGTGTAGTGGTCTCTAACTCTCAGTCTAGAGTAACAGTCTCTAATCTCAGTCTAGAGTAACAGTCTCTACTCTCAGTCTAGAGTAGTGGTCTCTAACACTCAGTCTAGAGTAGTGGTCTCTAACTCTCAGTCTAGAGTAGTGGTCTCTAACTCTCAGTCTAGAGTAGTGGTCTCTAACTCTCAGTCTAGAGTAGTGGTCTCTGACTCTTAGTCTAGAGTAGTGGTCTCTAACTCTCAGTCTAGAGTAGTGGTCTCTGACTCTTAGTC
>NC_143038.1:69707500-69712500 GCF_057628025.1 Oncorhynchus mykiss
AGATCCCTGTTGTTTCAGATGGAATGCTGTATGTAATAAGATGTCTCTGTTGTTTCAGATGGAAGGCTGTATGTAATAAGATGTCTCTGTTGTTTCAGATGGAAGGCTGTATGTAATAAGATCCCTGTTGTTTCAGATGGAAGGCTGTATGTAATAAGATCCCTGTTGTTTCAGATGGAAGGCTGTATGTAATAAGATCCCTGTTGTTTCAGATGGAAGGCTGTATGTAATAAGATCCCTGTTGTTTTAGATGGAAGGCTGTATGTAATAAGATCCCTGTTGTTTCAGATGGAAGGCTGTATGTAATAAGATCCCTGTTGTTTCAGATGGAAGGCTGTATGTAATAAGATGTCTCTGTTGTTTCAGATGGAAGGCTGTATGTTATAAGATCCCTGTTGTTTCAGACGGAAGGCTGTATGTAATAAGATTCACGTTGTTTCAGTTTGAGTAGTGTAATGAGATCAATCAATCACATTTATTTATATAGCCCTTCGTAGATCAGCTGATATCTCAAAGTGCTGTACAGAAACCCATCCTAAAACCCCAAACAGCATGCAATGCAGGTGTATAAGCACAGTGGCTAGGACAAACTCCCTAGAAAGGCCAGAACCTAGGAAGAAACCTAGAGAGGAACCAGGCTCTGAGGAGTGGCCAGTTCTCTTCTGGCTGTGCCAGGTGGAGATTATAACAGAACATGGCCAAGATGTTCAAATGTTCATAAATGACCTGCAGGGTCAAATAATAATAATCCCAATGGTTGTAGAGGGTGCAGCAAGTCAGCACCTCAGGAGTAAATGTCAGTTGGCTTTTCATATCCGATCATTGAGAGTATCTCTACAGCTCCTGCTGTCTCTAGAGAGTTGATAACAGCAGGTCTGGGACAGGTAGCACGTCCAGTGAATGGGTCAGGGTTCCATGGTCGCAGGTAGAACAGTTGCATGACCAGCATGACCGTGGACAGTCCTGAGGCATGGTCCTAGGGCTCAGGTCCACACACACACAGGAGAGAGCGAGAGAGGGAGCATACTTAAATTCACACAGGACACCGGATAAGACAGTAGAAATACTCCAGATATAACAGACTGACCCTAGCCCCCCAACACATGAACTATTGCAGCATAATTACTGGAGGCTGAGACAGAGGGGGTCGAGAGACACTGTGGCTCCGTCCGACGATACCCCCGGACAGGGCCAAACAGGCAGGATATAACCCTACCCACTTTGCCAAAGCACAGCCCCCACACCACTAGAGGGATATCTTCAACCACCAACTTACTATCCTCTGAGACGAGGCCGAGTATAGTCCATTAAGATCTCCTCCACGGCACGAACCCAAGGGGGGGGGGGGGGGGGGGGGGGGGGGCGCCAACCCGGACAGGAAGATAACGCCAGTGACTTAACCCACTCATGTGACGCACCCCTCCTAAGGACGGCATGAAAGAGCACCAGTAAGCCAGTGACTCAGCCCCTGTAATGGGTCAAAGGAAGAGAATCCCAGTGGAGAGAGGGGAGCCGGCCAGGCAAAGACAGCAAGGATGGTTCGTCGCTCCAGTGCCTGTTCACCTTCACACTCCTGGGCCAGACTACACTCAATCATAGGATGTACCGAAGAGATGATTCTTCAAGAAAGACTTAAAGTTCGAGACAGAGTCTGCGTCCCTCACATGGATAGGCAGACCATTCCATAAAAATGGAGCTCTATAGGAGAAAGCCCTGCCTCCAGCTGTTTTCTTTGTAATTCTAGGGACAGTAAGGAGGCCTGCGTCTTGTGACCGTAGCGTATGTGTAGGTATGTATGGCAGGACCAAATCAGAGAGATAGGTAGGAGCAAGCCCATGTAATGCTTTGTAGGTTAGCAGTAAAACCTTGAAATCTGCCCTAGCCTTAACAGGAAGCCGGTGTAGAGAGGCAAGATTCTAGCAGCAGTGTTAAGCACTAACTGAAGTTTATTTCGTGCTTTATCCGGGTAGCCGGAAAGTAGAGCATTGCAGTAGTCTAACCTAGAAGTGACAAAAGCATGGATGAATTGTTCTGCATAATTTTTGGACAGAAAGTTTCAGATTTTTGTAATGTTACGTAGATGGAAAAAAGCTGTCCTTGAAATGGTCTTGATATGTTCTTCAAAAGAGAGATCAGGGTCCAGAGTAACGCCGAGGTCCTTCACAGTTTTATTTGAGACGACTGTACAACCATCAACATTAATTGTCAGATTCAACAGAAGATCTCTTTGTTTCTTGGGACCTAGAACAAGATTCTCTGTTTTATCCGAGTTTAAAAGTAGAACATTTGCTGCCATCCACTTCCTTATGTCTGAAACACAGGCTTCCAGGGAGTGCAATTTTGGGGCTTCACCATGTTTCATCGAAATTTACAGCTGTGTGTCGTCCGCATAGCAGTGAAAGTTGACATTATGTTTCTGAATGACATCACCAAGAGGTAAAATATATAGTGAAAACAATTGTGGTCCTAAAATGGAGCCTTGAGGAACACTGCAATTTACAGTTGATTTTTCAGAGGACAAACCATCTACAGAGACAAACTGATATCTTTCCGACGGATAAGATCTAAACCAGGCCAGAACTTGTCCGTGTGGACCAATTTGGGTTTCCAATCTCTCCAAAATAATGTGGTGATCGGGCCTCCCGGGTGGCTCAGTGGTCTAAGGCACTGCATCGCAGTGCTAGCTGTGATTCTGTGCTAGCTCGAGATTCTAGGTTCAAGCAGACCGCAACCAGGAGGCTCATGGGGCGACGCACAATTGGCCCAGTGTCGTCCAGGTTAGGGAGGGTTTGGCCGGTAGGGATATCCTTGTCTCATTGCGCACCAGCGACTCCTGTGGCGGGCCGGACGCAGGCAATGCTGACCAGGTGTACTGTGTTTCCTCCAACACATTGGTGCGGCTGGGTTGGATGTGCCTTGTGTCAAGAAGCAGTGCGGCTAGGTTGGGTTGTGTTTCGGAGGATGCATGGCTCTCGACTCTCTGTTTCAGTTTGAGGTCTGTAATGAGATGCCTGTTGTTTCAGTTTGAGGGCTGTAATAAGGCCTACTCTCGCCTGGAGAACCTGAAGACCCACCTGAGGTCTCATACGGGGGAGAAACCATACGTCTGTGAACACGAGGGCTGCAACAAAGCCTTCTCCAACGCCTCAGACAGAGCCAAGCACCAGAACCGTACACACTCCAATGAGGTACACGCTGTAAATCAATCACACTAACTCCTCACCTGCTTCAAGTTCACTCAAATTATAGATTTAAATTGTGTTATGAATAACTAGTGAATAATCTATCAGTATCCAGACTAAATTAAACTCGGCCGTGATTGGGAGTCCTGCAGGGCGGCGCACAATGTATCTAATGTTTTCTGAAATACCATTTGAAAAAACAGATGGCCTAAGAAATCACTTTGAAATAAAAAAAAAACGTCTGACGTGTGTCATCATGTGTGCTGTGTTGTGTCGTCCTGTCCCTCTGCAGAAGCCTTACGTGTGTAAGATCTCTGGGTGTACTAAGCGCTACACAGACCCCAGCTCTCTGCGGAAGCACGTGAAGACTGTCCACGGCCCTGAGGCTCACATCACCAAGAAGCATAGAGGAGACACTGGGCCTCGGCAGCCAGGCTCATCACTGACACCTGGTGGACAACGTGGTGAACTGCTGCTGGAGAAAGAAGAGGCTGGACACAGGGACGACTGCAAACTGCTGGCACCTGAGAGCACTCTGGTGAGTTTAGACTAGAGAGTCCATGTCTTTGTAAATAAACAATGTATTCCTTTGAATATGGTTTCATGTTGATTTTGTGGATTCTATGAGTCTATGAATTTGAGAGTGGTTACATTTCTCTAGCCCCATCCCTCAGCCGTAATAGAAAAACAAGTGGTGGGGCTGTTTTTGACAGTAAAACGTGTGGATTGGGGTTTTAAGTGACATGTTGTTTCTCTCTGTCTCTGTCTCTCTCTCTCTCTCTCTCTCTCTCGCTCTCTCTCGCTCTCTCTCTCGTCTCTCGTCTCTCTCTCTCTCTCTCTCTCTCTTTTCTCCCGTCTTCCAGAAGTCTCAGCCCAGCCCGGGTGGCCAGTCTTCCTGCAGTAGCGAGCGCTCTCCACTGGGGAGCGCCAACAACAACGACAGCGGTGTGGAGATGAACCTGAATGCAGCTGGCAGTCTGGAGGACCTGACCGCTCTGGAGGACGGAGGGGCAGGAGGAGGCTGCGAGGCGGGGTGCTCAGGGGCAGGGATGGGGGGCATGTCAGCACATGCCCTGAAGAGACTAGAGAACCTGAAGATAGAGAAGCTGAAACAGGTCAGAAGACCAACTCCGCCCGGATGCTGTGGTGTGGGGAACAAGCTGCCTGCACTCACAGGTATTAACCTTGACTGACAGATAGGAAGGAACTGCCAGGTACTGGACTGAAGACATTTGACTGACAGATAGGAAGGAACTGCCAGGTACTGGACTGAAGACATTTGACTGACAGATAGGAAGGAACTGCCAGGTACTGGACTGAAGACCCTTGACTGACAGATAGGAAGGAACTGCCAGGTACTGGACTGAAGACCCTTGACTGACAGATAGGAAGGAACTGCCAGGTACTGGACTGAAGACCCTTGACTGACAGATAGGAAGGAACTGCCAGGTACTGGACTGAAGACCCTTGACTGACAGATAGGAAGGAACTGCCAGGTACTGGACTGAAGACCCTTGACTGACAGATAGGAAGGAACTGCCAGGTACTGGACTGAAGACATTTGACTGACAGATAGGAAGGAACTGCCAGGTACTGGACTGAAGACATTTGACTTGATTTTAGATCAAATATGCATATTTTCATCTTGATCATCCTTTGAAGAGTTTAAATTAAATTTAAATTAAACAAATTATTCTCATTGTGATAAAATCAGTATGAAGATAAGATCATATCTTACACGTGTCACTAGATTACACAAAAATAATATTAACTTTAAAATAATTATAAACTTTTATATAATTATAGACTCCCTGTTGT
>NC_143038.1:69717500-69795000 GCF_057628025.1 Oncorhynchus mykiss
TTCTTCTGTTTCCCCTCACCCTCTGTCTTCTGTTTCCCCTCACCCTCTGTCTTCTGTTTCCCCTCACCCTCTGTCTTCTCTTTCCCCTCACCCTCTGTCTTCAGTTTCTCCTCACCCTCTGTCTTCTGTTTATCCTCACCCTCTGTCTTCTGTTTCTCCTCACCCTCTGTCTTCTTCTGTTTCCCCTCACCCTCTGTCTTCAGTTTCTCCTCACCCTCTGTCTTCTGTTTCTCCTCACCCTCTGTCTTCTGTTTCCCCTCACCCTCTGTCTTCTGTTTCCCCTCACCCTCTGTCTTCTGTTTCCCCTCACCCTCACCCCCTCACCCAGCATGGACATGACAGGACAACAGGTGACTGTTTCTCCTCACCCTCTGTCTTCTTCTGTTTCCCCTCACCCTCTGTCTTCTGTTTCTCCTCACCCTCTGTCTTCTGTTTCCCCTCACCCTTTGTCTTCTTCAGTTTCCCCTCACCCTCTGTCTTCTTCAGTTTCCCCTCACCCTCTGTCTTCTGTTTCTCCTCACCCTCTGTCTTCTGTTTCCCCTCACCCTCTGTCTTCAGTTTCTCCTCACCCTCTGTCTTCTGTTTCTCCTCACCCTCTGTCTTCTGTTTCCCCTCACCCTCTGTCTTCTGTTTCCCCTCACCCTCTGTCTTCTGTTTCTCCTCACCCTCTGTCTTCTTCTGTTTCCCCTCACCCTCTGTCTTCTGTTTCCCCTCACCCTCTGTCTTCTGTTTCCCCTCACCCTCTGTCTTCTTCTGTTTCCCCTCACCCTCTGTCTCCTGTTTCCCCTCATCCTCTGTCTTCTTCTGTTTCCCCTCACCCTCTGTCTTCTGTTTCCCCTCACCCTCTGTCTTCTGTTTCCCCTCACACTCTGTCTTCTCTTTCCCCTCACCCTCTGTCTTCAGTTTCTCCTCACCCTCTGTCTTCTGTTTATCCTCACCCTCTGTCTTCTGTTTCTCCTCACCCTCTGTCTTCTTCTGTTTCCCCTCACCCTCTGTCTTCAGTTTCTCCTCACCCTCTGTCTTCAGTTTCTCCTCACCCTCTGTCTTCTGTTTCTCCTCACCCTCTGTGTTCTGTTTCCCCTCACCCTCTGTCTTCTGTTTCCCCTCACCCTCTGTCTTCTGTTTCCCCTCACCCTCTGTCTTCTGTTTCCCCTCACCCTCTGTCTTCTTCTGTTTCCCCTCACCCTCTGTCTTTTTTCCCCCTCACCCTCTGTCATCTGTTTCCCCTCACCCTCTGTCTTCTGTTTCTCCTCACCCTCTGTCTTCTGTTTATCCTCACCCTCTGTCTTCTGTTTCTCCTCACCCTCTGTCTTCTTCTGTTTCCCCTCACCCTCTGTCTTCAGTTTCTCCTCACCCTCTGTCTTCTGTTTCTCCTCACCCTCTGTCTTCTGTTTCCCCTCACCCTCTGTCTTCTGTTTCCCCTCACCCTCTGTCTTCTGTTTCCCCTCACCCTCTGTCTTCTGTTTCCCCTCACCCTCTGTCTTCTTCTGTTTCCCCTCACCCTCTGTCTTTTTTCCCCCTCACCCTCTGTCATCTGTTTCCCCTCACCCTCTGTCTTCTGTTTCTCCTCACCCTCTGTCTTCTGTTTCCCCTCACCCTCTGTCTTCTGTTTCTCCTCACCCTCTGTCTTCTGTTTCTCCTCACCCTCTGTCTTCTGTTTCCCCTCACCCTCTTTCTTCTTCTGTTTCTCCTCACCCGCTGTCTTCTGTTTCTCCTCACCCTCTGTCTTCTGTTTCCCCTCACCCTCTGTCTTCTGTTTATCCTCACCCTCTGTCTTCTTCTGTTTCTCCTCACCCTCTGTCTTCTTCTGTTTCCCCTCACCCTCTGTCTTCTTTTTCCCCTCACCCTCTGTCTTCTTCTGTTTCCCCTCACCCTCTGTCTTCTTCTGTTTCCCCTCACCCTCTGTCTTCTTCTGTTTCCCCTCACCCTCTGTCTTCTTCTGTTTCCCCTCACCCTCTGTCTTCTGTTTCTCCTCACCCTCTGTCTTCTGTTTCCCCTCACCCTCTGTCTTCTTCTGTTTCCCCTCACCCTCTGTCTTCTGTTTCTCCTCACCCTCTGTCTTCTGTTTCCCCTCACCCTCTGTCTTCTTCTGTTTCCCCTCACCCTCTGTCTTCTTCTGTTTCTCCTCACCCTCTGTCTTCTTCTGTTTCCCCTCACCCTCTGTCTTCTTCTGTTTCCCCTCACCCTCTGTCTTCTGTGTCCCCTCACCCTCTGTCTTCTTCTGTTTCCCCTCACCCTCTGTCTTCTGTTTCCCCTCACCCTCTGTCTTCTTCTGTTTCCCCTCACCCTCTGTCTTCTGTTTCCCCTCACCCTCTGTCTTCTGTTTCCCCTCACCCTCTGTCTTCTTCTGTTTCTCCTCACCCTCTGTCTTCTGTTTCTCCTCACCCTCTGTCTTCTTCTGTTTCTCCTCATCCTCTGTCTTCTTCTGTTTCCCCTCACCCTCTGTCTTCTGTTTCTCCTCACCCTCTGTCTTCTGTTTCTCCTCACCCTCTGTCTTCTGTTTCTCCTCACCCTCTGTCTTCTTCTGTTTCTCCTCACCCTCTGTCGTCTGTTTCTCCTCACCCTCTGTCTTCTTCTGTTTCTCCTCATCCTCTGTCTTCTTCTGTTTCCCCTCACCCTCTGTCTTCTGTTTCCCCTCACCCTCTGTCTTCTGTTTCTCCTCACCCTCTGTCTTCTGTTTCTCCTCACCCTCTGTCTTCTGTTTCCCCTCACCCTCTGTCTTCTGTTTATCCTCACCCTCTGTCTTCTTCTGTTTCCCCTCACCCTCTGTCTTCTTCTGTTTCCCCTCACCCTCTGTCTTCTTCTGTTTCCCCTCACCCTCTGTCTTCTTCTGTTTCCCCCCACCCTCTGTCTTCTGTTTCCCCTCACCCTCTGTCTTCTGTTTCCCCTCACCCTTTGTATTCTGTTTCCCCTCACCCTCTGTCTTCTGTTTCCCCTCACCCTCTGTCTTCTGTTTCCCCTCACCCTCTGTCTTCTGTTTCCCCTCACCCTCTGTCTTCTGTTTCCCCTCACCCTCTGTCTTCTGTTTATCCTCACCCGCTGTCTTCTGTTTATCCTCACCCTCTGTCTTCTGTTTATCCTCACCCTCTGTCTTCTGTTTCTCCTCACCCTCTGTCTTCTTCTGTTTCCCCTCACCCTCTGTCTTCTGTTTATCCTCACCCTCTGTCTTCTTCTGTTTCCATTCACCCTCTGTCTTCTGTTTCTTCTCACCCTCTGTCTTCTGTTTACCCTCACCCTCTGTCTTTTGTTTCTCCTCACTCTCTGTCTTCTTCTATTTCCCCTCACCCTCTGTCTTCTGTTTCTCCTCACCCTCTGTCTTCTTCTGTTTCCCCTCACCTCTGTCTTCCTTTTCCCCTCACCCGCTGTCTTCTTCTGTTTCCCCTCACCCTCTGTCTTCTGTTTCCCCTCACCCTCTGTCTTCTTCTGTTTCTCCTCACCCTCTGTCTTCTTCTGTTTCCCCTCACCCTCTGTCTTCTGTTTCCCCTCACCCTCTGTCTTCTGTTTCTCCTCACCCTCTGTCTTCTGTTTCCCCTCACCCTCTGTCTTCTGTTTCTCCTCACCCTCTGTCTTCTGTTTCCCCTCACCCTCTGTCTTCTGTTTCCCCTCACCCTCTGTCTTCTGTTTCTCCTCACCCTCTGTCTTCTTCTGTTTCCCCTCACCCTCTGTCTTCTGTTTCCCCTCACCCTCTGTCTTCTGTTTCCCCTCACCCTCTGTCTTCTTCTGTTTCCCCTCACCCTCTGTCTTCTGTTTCCCCTCACCCTCTGTCTTCTTCTGTTTCCCCTCACCCTCTGTCTTCTGTTTCTCCTCACCCTCTGTCTTCTGTTTCACCTCACCCTCTGTCTTCTTCTGTTTCTCCTCACCCTCTGTCTTCTTCTGTTTCCCCTCACCCTCTGTCTTCTTCTGTTTCCCCTCACCCTCTGTCTTCTTCTGTTTCCCCTCACCCTCTGTCTTCTGTTTCTCCTCACCCTCTGTCTTCTGTTTCCCCTCACCCTCTGTCTTCTTCTGTTTCCCCTCACCCTCTGTCTTCTGTTTCTCCTCACCCTCTGTCTTCTGTTTCCCCTCACCCTCTGTCTTCTTCTGTTTCCCCTCACCCTCTGTCTTCTTCTGTTTCTCCTCACCCTCTGTCTTCTTTTTCCCCTCACCCTCTGTCTTCTTCTGTTTCTCCTCACCCTCTGTCTTCTTCTGTTTCCCCTCACCCTCTGTCTTCTTCTGTTTCCCCTCACCCTCTGTCTTCTGTGTCCCCTCACCCTCTGTCTTCTTCTGTTTCCCCTCACCCTCTGTCTTCTGTTTCCCCTCACCCTCTGTCTTCTGTTTCCCCTCACCCTCTGTCTTCTGTTTCCCCTCACCCTCTGTCTTCTTCTGTTTCTCCTCACCCTCTGTCTTCTGTTTCTCCTCACCCTCTGTCTTCTTCTGTTTCTCCTCATCCTCTGTCTTCTTCTGTTTCCCCTCACCCTCTGTCTTCTGTTTCTCCTCACCCTCTGTCTTCTGTTTCTCCTCACCCTCTGTCTTCTGTTTCTCCTCACCCTCTGTCTTCTTCTGTTTCTCCTCACCCTCTGTCTTCTGTTTCTCCTCACCCTCTGTCTTCTTCTGTTTCTCCTCATCCTCTGTCTTATTCTGTTTCCCCTCACCCTCTGTCTTCTGTTTCCCCTCACCCTCTGTCTTCTGTTTCTCCTCACCCTCTGTCTTCTGTTTCTCCTCACCCTCTGTCTTCTGTTTCCCCTCACCCTCTGTCTTCTGTTTATCCTCACCCTCTGTCTTCTTCTGTTTCCCCTCACCCTCTGTCTTCTTCTGTTTCCCCTCACCCTCTGTCTTCTTCTGTTTCCCCTCACCCTCTGTCTTCTTCTGTTTCCCCCCACCCTCTGTCTTCTGTTTCCCCTCACCCTCTGTCTTCTGTTTCCCCTCACCCTTTGTATTCTGTTTCCCCTCACCCTCTGTCTTCTGTTTCCCCTCACCCTCTGTCTTCTGTTTCCCCTCACCCTCTGTCTTCTGTTTCCCCTCACCCTCTGTCTTCTGTTTCCCCTCACCCTCTGTCTTCTGTTTATCCTCACCCTCTGTCTTCTGTTTATCCTTACCCTCTGTCTTCTGTTTCTCCTCACCCTCTGTCTTCTTCTGTTTCCCCTCACCCTCTGTCTTCTGTTTATCCTCACCCTCTGTCTTCTTCTGTTTCCATTCACCCTCTGTCTTCTGTTTCTTCTCACCCTCTGTCTTCTGTTTACCCTCACCCTCTGTCTTTTGTTTCTCCTCACTCTCTGTCTTCTTCTATTTCCCCTCACCCTCTGTCTTCTGTTTCTCCTCACCCTCTGTCTTCTTCTGTTTCCCCTCACCTCTGTCTTCCTTTTCCCCTCACCCGCTGTCTTCTTCTGTTTCCCCTCACCCTCTGTCTTCTGTTTCTCCTCACCCTCTGTCTTCTGTTTCCCCTCACCCCCTGTCTTCTGTGTCCCCTCACCCTCTGTGTTCTGTTTCCCCTCACCCTCTGTCTTCTGTTTCCCCTCACCCTCTGTCTTCTGTTTCTCCTCACCCTCTGTCTTCTGTTTCCCCTCACCCTCTGTCTTCTGTTTCCCCTCACCCTCTGTCTTCTTCTGTTTCCCCTCACCCTCTGTCTTCTTCTGTTTCCCCTCACCCTCTTTCTTCTGTTTCTCCTCACCCTCTGTCTTCTGTTTCCCCTCACCCTCTGTCTTCTGTTTCTCCTCACCCTCTGTCTTCTTCTGTTTCTCCTCACCCTCTCTCTGCTATTTCCCCTCACCCTCTGTCTTCTGTTTCCCCTCACCCTCTGTCTTCTGTTTCCCCTCACCCTCTGTCTTATGTTTCCCCTCACCCTCTGTCTTCTTCTATTTCCCCTCATCCTCTGTCTTCTTCTGTTTCCCCTCACCCTCTGGCTTCGTCTGTTTCTCCTCACCCTCTGTCTTCTGTTTCCCCTCACCCTCTGTCTTCTTCTCCTCTTTATTCCCCCTCTTTTATAGTAATGTGTTATGTGGAGTTTTCAAAGGATATTTCCTGAAGGTAATGTGTTTACTTGCTTGTCTTGAATTATTAATGAAATCACTTTAAACTAAATGTTGATCTCATTTGATTTTACTCAGGTGGCCATGATGCATCAGCAGCCTAGTCCCCAGCAACAACACCAACACCAGCCCCAGCAACAACACCAACACCAGCCCCAGCAACAACACCAACAAAGCCTCTACCCCAAGCCAGACTCCAGCTTCCCAGGCTATTCCACCAACCAGAACCTGATGATCCCCCTAGGCCATAGCCGAGGAGGCCCCAGCTCCGGCTCCTCCATCCCCTCTAACGAGGTCCCCATGATGAGCCTGCCTGGAGGGCCAGGGTCCTGCTACAGCCAGGAAATGGGAGTCCCTGTGGTCCCTAGACCACCCCAGGGCCGGAAGCCTCTCATCAGGCAGAATAGCCTCCAGTCCCAGCCAGGAGGAGGGTACCTGGGCAGTCCTCCACACGTCAGCTCAGTCCAGTCTACCTCCAGCCCAAGGAGAGCAGTCCGACTGCCCCCTGTCCAGCGCTCTCAGACCCATCGGGAGATCTTCTCTCCCTCCAACAATAGCAACATGTATTACTCGGGCCAGATCCACATGCAGCACCCTGACATGGACAAGCAGCAGATCCAAATCCAACGGATCACCCATCCTCACCAGGACCCAACCCAGACCGGGCCCTGCCTCAACCAGCACCAGGGGCACCTGGTAACCCATATGGACCATCAGCGGAGCAAGTCTGCCCAGCTGGGCTACCTCCATGACCATGGGTCCACCCCCATCTCCAATGCTCTGGAGAACGTGGATCTGGATAATGCCCAGATAGACTTTACCTCCATCATTGATGACCCAGACCCCTCGTCCTTCAGCCCCGTCAATCCACCTCTCCATGGGGGTTCATCCCAGACCTCGTCTCGTCTCACCACCCCACAGACCTCCACCACCCTGCCCTCCTCTGTGCTCCCCAACATGGCTGTAGGGGACATGACTTCCATGCTCACCTCTCTTGCTGATGAGAACAAGTACCTGAATACGTTGTCTTAGAACCTGAGCACGCTCATAAAGTTGACTAGAGGGGCTCATCTATCTGACTCAAGAGACTAAGTAACTGAAGATACTGTCGTAGTACAAGTACCTAGAATGCCCTAGAGTGGACCCTAGCTTACCACTTAACATAAAGTTACAGGAAATGACTGTGGAGAGTAAAGGTACTGAAAATATGTCCCCTTTCTCTTGGCCTCACACCGACGTGTTCTGTCCCTGGCCAGGATGAACAGATACACAGTAGCTACTCCTTAGAGGACTTTTAACCAAAACAAAGGTGCCTACTGATCTTGATCACTGTGTTCTCTTGTCTCACGAGAAGATGACTGACTTTGGAGTTGCTTTGTACAATACTGTTGCTCGGTACAATACTGTTGCTTGGTACAATACTGTTGCTCGGTACAATACTGTTGCTTGGTACAATACTGTTGCTTGGTACAATACTGTTGCTTGGTACAATACTGTTGCTTGGTACAATACTGTTGCTCGGTACAATACTGTTGCTCGGTACAATACTGTTGCTCGGTACAATACTGTTGCTCGGTACAATACTGTTGCTTGGTACAATACTGTTGCTTGGTACAATACTGTTGCTCGGTACAATACTGTTGCTTGACGCAGAACTGTTTGCCTGAAATGACTGTCATCACCATAACGACGTCATCACCGTAATGACATCATCACCATAATGACGGTCATTTCAGTCATAGAGGTTCTTTAGGGCAACAGAGAGGGTACTACGATGTAAATGAGTTATACATGTATATGCTGTGTATATGACAATGTTGACAGGGATGGAACTCTAATGTCTGTCTCGTGGACTGGATTCCAAGGCCTCACTCTTCTGGAATGAGAACGGAGGAAAACAGAGCTGCTCCAAGGAAGAATGTAAAACGAAAATGACACACACATAATGATGACACGCACACATGATAATGATGACACAAGCACATAGTGATGACACACACATAGTGATGACACACACATAATGATGACACGCACACATGATAATGATGACACGCACACATGATAATGATGACACAAGCACATAGTAATGACACACACACATAATGATGACACACACAAAATGATGACACACGCACATAATGATGACACACACACACGATAGTGATGACACACACAAAATGATGACACACACACATAATGATGACACACACACACAATAGTGATGACACAAGCACATAGTGATGACACAAACACACACAATAGTGATGACACAAACACACACAATAGTGATGACACACGCACATAATGATGACACACACACACGATAGTGATGACACACACAAAATGATGACACACATACATAATAATGACACACACACGATAGTGATGACACAAGCACATAGTGATGACACACACATAATGATGACACACACACACACACATCATAATGATCAACATATCGTATCAGTATTCACGCAGAGGCCTTTTTTTGGCATGAATCTGCTTCCATACTCTGAATGTGTTGTACGCTAAAGAGCCCATGTTTTTAGACAGCTTGTTTACACAAGTTACACGTTTACTCTTGTTGAGTGTTCCTAAAGCAGCTCACTCTTTTACAATTATAGGAGTTATCGGAGAGGAAAATACAAAAGTGCCTTTTTGTCTTAACGTAATAATGGGGCATAAGAGGCACAGAGAATAAAAGAGAGATGTGGAGGGAGAGAGAGAAAAGTTGGCACCACCGAATGATCTAAAACATACAGAGGATATTTTTTGGGCAGTGCAGTCTCACAGGACCGAACTCCATCACCTGCCGTACGTACTGTTGTTTACAGGGTCTTAACGATGCCTTCACTTACCCTGAACATGTTCAACAGGGTTTGTAAGGAATTGGGTGTACTGCGTTGAGGTAGTGTATCTGAGGTACTTTAACGTGTATAGGACTGAGCTGCAGGATTTGTGGCCCTCTTGACTATAGAGATAGAATCAGTCCACCCAATATGCTGTCGTTGACAACAAAAAAATATGGGTAGGAACGTTCCATAGAGGATATTTTTATACCGATGACAGCCTGTTCGGAACCAATGACCAGTAGAACTGATATCACATGACAGGACATCATATCGTAGCATTACACTGACTGCAGCACAGCAAGGCACACCAACAGACGGTATCTCTCTCCTTGGCTTTGTGACAGTCCCAAGAGGCCAACACATACAGGAGGCCTATGTGGCTATGATTTCACGTAAATGTCACCTTGGAGGACAATGAAAAGTACCTTACAGTAGTATCTATCTGTTTGAATTGTAATTCTAGATCACCTTTACACACATTTACGGTAGATCCTACGAGGCTGTCTTTTCATTTCGGTATTGGTGCCTTTTTTTAAAAATCCTGTTCGTTCACGATTAGTACTGCTCGGTAGTTGGTCAATACAACATTAGGGCCTAGAGTTAGTCGTCATGGAAACCCCTGGTCCTATCCATGACTAACCGTTGACATTTGAGCTAGTTTGCGAAAACTGTGTACAGACTTCCGAGGCCAACCAAAGACGATTTGAACTAACAATATTCAATGAATAAAAATAAAAGATGAACCAATTAATTCGCCACAATACTAATAATCACAGTGCAGCGATGAAGGTGTGGATGGTTTGATACCGCTGTTACTAAGAATGTATGATTTTTTAAAAAATAAATAAAAGTAACACGTTCTATTTTGGGGGATTTTATAACAACACTTTATCATGGATATGTGTCTTTCTCTGTGTAGTGTGTTTTGACACCTGTCTGTCACCGTTCAATCATGACGTTTTGCTGGCAAAATAATATTATTTTACGCAACAATGGCTATAATAGTAGCGTTTTGCTATATACACGACAGCCGAGTGATATATTTTATTACAAATGTACTATATTTTACCAGTTTAAGAAATAAACATGTTCAACTTGGGATGGATGCAAAATGTCTGTCAAAAATGTCTGTATCTTACTGTGTATTTTTATGACGTTCTTATTGATTTTATATCCCAACTGCCTCTGTTGAAAATGTCTGAGTAAATGCAATGTCTCCGTACAGCCACTAGAGGGCATTGGAGTCTTTTATAGATGGGAGAGTAAGCGTTGGAAAGGGGATACCTAAACTGTGTTCGAATACTCATACTAACCGCACTAACCATACTATTTGTGACATAAATTTGAGTATATAGTATGCTTATTGGCCATAGGATATAGTTGGTATGCCGAAAGTTCCCGGATGTCGTACTACATTCGGCAAAATACTAAGTATACACGCAGTGGACACTATTTCCGTGCTTTTAGGGCCCCCATAATGCAATTCTTCCCGGAAATGGGCGTGGTTTCACAACGTTTTCAGATTTTGAGAAAATTGCGGAAAATATGCAGCCGAAGTCCAAAGAGAGTGGATAGAAATGTTTTACTTAAAATGTTGAGAAATGTAATAAAGTAATTACTTTTCAAATAGCGTATCATTATACCAGTATGTACCGGGTATGTTAGCTACCTACTGTAACGCTAGTTGGCTAACATTACTTGTACATCGAACTTGCCAGTATATTTACTTCATGCTATATCTAACTAACTACCCAGCCTTTATTTATTTGATTATTCATGTCATTCATAACTTAACTAAGTGGTATAATCGTTCGGGTCCGTTCGTAAATTCGCTCTGGCTATCTTCTCCGATTTCAGAGCTCTCTCGCCTTACTAAAGCGCTAGTACGCTTAACTGAAAGGATACCGTTTGTTTACAGCAGGGTTGACCAGTAATGGATTACATTTAAAGTAATTACAAACAAAAAACGTTAACTGTAATCTGTTACGTTACCAGCAAAAATATTGTAATCAGATTACAGATACTTGAAAAAACTTGAGGATTACTTTTAAATTCAGAAAGGAGGTTTGCAAAAAAAATCATCTTTGACACTTCTCTGTTTTCTCAATGACATTCAAATCAGCATTGAAAAAAGGCGCTAGTTTTGTTCCCCCTGAGTGAGTCTGACCACAAGTCAGAGACCACTATGATGTCAGAGACCACTATGATGTCAGAGACCACTATGATGTCAGAGACCACTATGATGACACACCAAATGTCTTTGATGGATCATGGGAAGAGCAGGAATAGGCTTTTACAGGCTACAGTCCAAGCTATGTCTTCCAATGGTGAGACTGCTGTCAGCATCCAAAGATTATACAACTTGAATAAACGCTTGGAGGAAAGGATGACAGCAGTGGTGTCGTCTACGGCGATACGGATATCACTTCATAATGGTTATCTACATAGCGTATTGATGCGAATCACACTGTTGTTCTCTCATTTAGCTATTTGCACCTTATGCATTGTGGTTGTTGTGGATGGCTGTTCCCAAATCTAAATGGGTATTTGAACCCCTCCATTCAAGAAGTTTATGCTGCTTATCAATCATTGTTTTTCAAACCAGTGGACAGCCAGTGAAAAATGTGCTCTGGCAACAGCTGCATAGTGTGGATCCCAGCCTGTGGAATAACAGCTGTATAGTGCTGATCCCAGCCTATGGAATAACAGCTGTATAGTGGTGATCCCAGCCTATGGAATAACAGCTGTATAGTGCTGATCCCAGCCTATGGAATAACAGCTGTATAGTGGTGATCCCAGCCTATGGAATAACAGCTGTATAGTGGTGATCCCAGCCTATGGAATAACAGCTGCATAGTGCGGATTCCAGCCTATGGAATAACAACTGTATAGTGGTGATCCCAGCCTATGGAATAACAGCTGTATAGTGGGGATCCCAGCCTATGGAAAAACAGCTGTATAGTGCTGATCCCAGCCTATGGAATAACAGCTGTATAGTGGTGTTCCCAGCCTATGGAATAACAGCTGTATAGTGTGGATCCCAGCCTGTGGAATAACAGCTGCATAGTGCAGATCCCAGCCTGTGGAATAACAGCTGCATAGTGCGGATCCCAGCCTGTGGAATAACAGCTGCATAGTGTGGATCCCCGCCTGTGGAATAACAGCTGCATAGTGTGGATCCCAGCCTGTGGAATAACAGCTGCATAGTGTGGATCCCCGCCTGTGGAATAACAGCTGTATAGTGTGGATCCCCGCCTGTGGAATAACAGCTGCATAGTGGGGATCCCAGCCTGTGGAATAACAGCTGCATAGTGTGGATCCCAGCCTATGGAATAACAGCTGTATAGTGGTGATCCCAGCCTATGGAATAACAGCTGCATAGTGCTGATCCCAGCCTATGGAATAACAGCTGCATAGTGCGGATTCCAGCCTATGGAATAACAACTGTATAGTGGTGATCCCAGCCTATGGAATAACAGCTGTATAGTGGGGATCCCAGGATATGGAAAAACAGCTGTATAGTGCTGATCCCAGCCTATGGAATAACAGCTGTATAGTGGTGATCCCAGCCTATGGAATAACAGCTGTATAGTGTGGATCCCAGCCTGTGGAATAACAGCTGCATAGTGCAGATCCCAGCCTGTGGAATAACAGCTGCATAGTGCGGATCCCAGCCTGTGGAATAACAGCTGCATAGTGTGGATCCCCGCCTGTGGAATAACAGCTGCATAGTGTGGATCCCCGCCTGTGGAATAACAGCTGTATAGTGTGGATCCCAGCCTATAGAATAACAGCTGCATAGTGTGGATCCCAGCCTGTGGAATAACAGCTGCATAGTGTGGATCCCCGCCTGTGGAATAACAGCTGTATAGTGTGGATCCCCGCCTGTGGAATAACAGCTGCATAGTGGGGATCCCAGCCTGTGGAATAACAGCTGCATAGTGTGGATCCCAGCCTGTGGAATAACAGCTGCATAGTGGGGATCCCAGCCTGTGGAATAACAGCTGCATAGTGGGGATCCCAGCCTGTGGAATAACAGCTGTATAGTGCAGATCCCAGCCTGTGGAATAACAGCTGCATAGTGGGGATCCCAGCCTGTGGAATAACAGCTGCATATTGTGGATCCCCGCCTGTGGAATAACAGCTGCATAGTGTGGATCCCAGCCTGTGGAATAACAGCTGCATAGTGCAGATCCCAGCCTGTGGAATAACAGCTGCATAGTGCGGATCCCCGCCTGTGGAATAACAGCTGCATAGTGTGGATCCCAGCCTGTGGAATAACAGCTGCATAGTGTGGATCCCCGCCTGTGGAATAACAGCTGCATAGTGTGGATCCCAGCCTGTGGAATAACAGCTGCATAGTGTGGATCCCCGCCTGTGGAATAACAGCTGCATAGTGTGGATCCCAGCCTATGGAATAAAAGTGGGGGTTTTATTGCTCAATCTAATTCATGCTGATTAAATAAATACATCCATAGGCCTAATGGACACATGATCAAACTGGAAACACTTTTGATAGACTTAAATGGGCAATCTGTAGTTGTAGCATCTACAGATTTATATATAATATATACGGTACCAGTCAAACGTTTGGGCACATCTACTCATTACAGTGTTTTTCTTTATTTTTTACTATTTTCTACATTGTTGAATAATAGTGTAGACATCAAAACTATGAAATAACACATATGGAGTCATGTAGTAACCAAAAAAGTGTTAAACAAATCCATATATATTCCTTCAAAGTAGCCAACCTTTGCCTTGATGACAGCTTTGCACACTCTTGGCATTTTCTCAACTAGCTTCACCTGGAATGCTTTTCCAACAGTCTTGAAGGAGTTCCCACATATGCTGAGCACTTTTTGGCTGCTTTTCCTTTACTCTGCGGTCCAACTCATCCCAAACCATCTCAGTTGGTTTGAGGTTGGGTGATTGTGGAGGCCAGGTTATCTGATGCAGCACTCCATCACTCTCCTTCTTGGTCAAATAGCCCTTACACAGTCTGGAGGTGTGTTGGGTCATTGTCCTGTTGAAAAACAAATGATAGTCCCACTAAGTGCAAACCAGATGGGATGGCGTATTGCTGCAGAATGCTGTGGTAGCCATGTTGGTTAAGTGTGCCTTGAATTCAAAATAAATCACAGAGAGTGTCACCAGCAAAGCACCATCACACCTCCTCCTCCATGCTTCACGGTGGGAACCACACATGCGGAGATCATCCATTCACCTACTCATATACAGGATGCTACCCTAAACAACATAACCTTCACTATGTCACCATGACATATACAGGATGCTTACCCTAAACAACATAACCTTAACTCCAAATCAAAACTCCAAATCTACAACCTGATTTTTGGATAGAATTTACTTGGAATGTTTCCTTACGCTCGAGGATTATTATTCCCAAACTATACATCAAATGCTCTGGGAAACAAACAGAGACCTGAAAACACCATCCAACCTGGAGCTGAGTGACTAATGCTTAGTCTGAAGCAATTGTTTTACTTTCAAAAGCCAATTACAATGATATATTTTACTTAATAAGGACTGAATGCTCAGGCTACTAAGCTTTGCTAGGACAAAGAGTTACATCTTCAATTAGCACTGACGTGTGAAGCGAGAGGTGTCAAAGCCTTTGAGTCCAACAAACGCCCCCCCCCCCCCCAGATCCAGAGGCCTTGATTCCCCCTCCTCCTGTTCAGAGACCATCCACTGGCATTTTCTACAATAAATCTGCCTCCAGAAATATAAGCCTTAAATAAAAGCCTTTTTCGGCAAGACGGATCTTCCAAAGGTGGAGGAGTGGCAATCTTTATCCACCTTCAGTGCTCGGTTGTCTCCATCAAGTCTGTCTCCAAACAATTTGATTTGCTGGTTTCAAATATTACACTTTCAAATAGCTCTTTGTTGACTGATGCTGGGTGCTATCGTCCACCATCAGCACCGGCCTGTATCCTACCTGCCCTAAGCTCTCTCCTGGCCCCCATATCAAGTCTGAATTTGTCCTGCAAGGTGACCTAATAAACTGGGAATGCTTAAACCACCTGACCAAGTCCTAAAGCATTGCGACTCCCTAAACCTTTCTCAGATTATTACCAATCCCACAAGGTATGACTCCAAACACCCAGAAAAGGCTACTGTTCTTGATGTTATCCTCACAAATAATCCTGATAGGTATCAGTCTGGTGTTTTCTGTAATGACCTTCATGAACTGGCCTCTGTAAAATGGTATAGAATCAGCTTTATCCCCTCGGTCGAAGACACTTGGACCTTCTTTTTTTGATTTTTTTAGTGGTATTGTTAAAGAAGAAAGAGTCTAAACCATCTGACCCAGATGTTTTTTTAGGATCAAGTTTCAGGAGCTCCTCTAGCACCTCAGACTCAGTGACAACCTGCAGGGAGAAACTTTGTAGTGGGGCAGGGGAAAAGAGGGAGAAGCATCGGGGATAGTCGCATTAGAAGGGGTGTGAGATGAGGAAATGTTGGACGGGCAAGGAGGCATGGCTGAGTCAAATAGGAATCCTGACTTAATGAAGTGGTGATTAAAGAGCTCAGCCATGTGCTCCTTGTCAGTAACAACCACAGCATCAACATTAAGGGACATGGACAGCTGTGAGGAGGAGGGTTTATTCTCCAGGTCTTTAACCGTTTTCCATAACTTCCTGGGGTTAGAACCATGGAGAGAGAACTGCTCCTTAAAGCAACTAACTTTGGCCTTCCGGATAGCCTGAGTACACTAATTTCTAATTTGCCTGAACAATAGCCAGTCAGCCTGAGTATGTGTGTGCCGAGCCTTTCGTCAAATGCAATTCTTGAGGTGGAGTAACTCTGCAAGATCACTGTCGAACCAGGGGATGTACCTGTTTTTAATTCAAATTTTCTTTATGGTGGCATGTTTGTTAAGGTTGCTGCCCCTAACATTGCCAAGCCTATCTCAAACCTTTTTAACCTGTCTCTCCTTTCTGGTAAGGTTCCCATTGCTTGGAAGGCAGCCACGGTTCATCCTTTATTTAAAGGGGGAGATGATGCTAATTGTTATAGGCCTATTTCTATTTTGCCCTGTTTATCAAAAGTTTTGGAAAAACATGTTGGAAAAACAATAATCAACTGACTGGCTTTCTTGGTGTCTGTAGTATTCTCTCTGGTGTGCAATCTGGTTTCCACTCAGGTTATGGATGTGTCACTGCAACCTGAAAGGTCCTCAATGATGTGACTATTGCCCTTGATTCTAAGCAATGTTGTGCTGCTATTTTTATTGACTTGGCCAAAGCTTTTGATACGGTAGACCATTCCATTCTTGTGGGCCGACTAAGGAGTATTGGTGTCTCTGAGGGGTCTTTGGCCTGGTTTGCTAACTACCTCTCTCAAAGAGTGCAGTGTATAAAGTCAGAAAATCTGCTGTCTCAGCCACTGCCTGTCACCAAGGGAGTACCCCAAGGCTTAATCCTAGGCCCCACGCTCTTCTCAATTTACATCGACAACATAGCTCAGGCAGTAGGAAGCTCTCGCATCTATTTATTTGCAGATGATACAGTCTTATACTCAGCTGGCCCCTACCCGGATATTGTGTTAAATGCTCTACAACAAAGCTTTCTTAGTGTCCAACAAGTTTTCCCTACCCTTAACCTTGTTCTGAACACCTCCAAAACAAAGGTCATGTGGTTTGGTAAGAAGAATGCCCCTCTCCCCACAGGTGTGATTAATACATCTGAGGGTTTAGAACTTGAGGTAGTCACCTCATACAAGTACTTGGGAGTATGGCTAGACGGTACACTGTCCATCTCTCAGCACATATCAAAGCTGCAGGCTAAGGTTAAATCTAGACTTGGTTTCCTCTATCATAATCGCTGCTCTTTCACCCCAGCTGCCAAACTAACCCTGATTCAGATGACCATCCTAACCATGCAAGATTACGAAGACATCATTTATAGATCGGCAGATAAAGGTGCTCTCAGCCGCTATATGTTCTTTACCATTTGGCCATCAGATTTGCCACCAATGCTCCTTATAGGACACATCACTGCACTCTATACTCCTCTGTAAACTGGTCAGGTCTGTATACCCGTCGCAAGACCCACTGTTTAATGTTTATTTATAAAACCCTCTTAGGCCTCACTCCCCCGTATCTGAGATATCTACTGCAGCCCTCATCCTCCACATACAACACACATTCTGTTAAAGGTTCCCAACGCACACTCATCCCTGGGTCGCTCCTCTTTTCAGTTTGCTGCAGCTAGCGACTAGAACGAGCTGCAACAAACACTCAAACTGAACAGTTTTATCTCAATCTCTTCATTCAAAGACTCACTCATGGACACTCTTACTGACAGTTGTGGCTGCTTTGTGTGATGTATTGTTGTCTCTACCTTCTTGCCCTTTGTGCTGTTGTCTGTGCCCAATAACGTTTGTATCCTGTTTTGTGCTATTACCATGTTGTTTTGCTACCATGTTGTTGTCATGTTGTGTTGCTACCATGTTGTTGTCATGTTGATACCATGCTGTGTTGTCGTGTGTAGCTGCCTTGCTATGTTGTTGTCTTTAGGTCTCACTTTATGTTGTGTTGTGTTGTCTCTCTTGTCTTGATGTGTGTTTTGTCCTATAGTTCTATGTTATATATAAAAAGAAAAAGAAATCCCAGCCCCCGTCTGTCAGGTGCGTGAATGAGGACCCAAAAGCGAATTAACAAACAGAGTTTCTTTAATGATGAACACACGTGGGCTCAGATGGACAGGTAGATTCCGACAGGACAGGACAAGGTTGCAGCAAACACGATGATAGTCTGGTTCAGGCATGAGACACACAAACAAGAATCCGACAAAGACAGGAGCAGAAACAGAGAGAGATATAGGGACCTAATCAGAGGGAAAAAGGGAACAGGTGGGAAAAGGGGTGAATGAGGTAGTCAGAGAAGACAAGGAACAGCTGGGGGAAAGAGGGACAGAAACGGTAACCTAGTACGACCAGCAGAGGGAGACAGGGTGAAAGGAAAGGACAGAAAGACACAACATGACAATACATGACAGTACCCCCCCACTCACCGAGCGCCTCCTGGCGCACTCGAGGAGGAAACCTGGCGGCAACGGAGGAAATCCTCGATCAGCGCACGGTCCAGCACGTCCCGAGAGGGAACCCAACTCCTCTCCTCAGGACCGTACCCCTCCCAATCTACGAGGTACTGGTGACCACGGCCCCGAGGACGCATGTCCAAAATCCTACGGACCCTGTAGATGGGTGCGCCCTCGACAAGGATGGGGGGGGGGGGGGGGGGAAGACGAGCGGGGGCGCGAAGAACGGGCTTGATACAGGAGACATGGAAGACCGGGTGGACGCGACGAAGGTATCGCGGAAGAAGAAGTCGAACTGCGACAGGATTAATGACCCGAGAAATACGGAACGGACCAATGAACCGCGGGGTCAACTTGCGAGAAGCCGTCTTAAGGGGAAGGTTCTGAGTGGAGAGCCAAACTCTCTGACCGCGACAATATCTAGGACTCTTAGTTCTACGCTTATTAGCAGCCCTCACAGTCTGCGTCCTATAACGGCAAAGTGCAGACCTGACCCTCTTCCAGGTGCGCTCGCAACCTGGGACAAAAGCCTGAGCGGAGGGGACGCTGGACTCGGCGAACTGAGATGAGAACAGCGGAGGCTGGTACCCGAGGCTACTCTGAAAAGGAGATAGCCCGGTCGCAGACGAAGGAAGCGAGTTGTGGGCGTATTCTGCCCAGGGGAGCTGTTCTGACCAAGACGCAGGGTTGCGAAAAGAAAGACTGCGTAAGATGCGACCAATAGTCTGATTGGCCCGTTCTGCTTGACCGTTAGACTGGGGGTGAAAGCCGGAAGAGAGACTGACGGAAGCCCCAATCAAACGGCAAAACTCCCTCCAAAATTGAGACGTGAATTGCGGACCTCTGTCCGAAACGACGTCTGACGGAAGGCCATGAATTCTGAAAACATTCTCGATGATGATTTGTGCCGTCTCTTTAGCAGAAGGAAGCTTAGCAAGGGGAATGAAATGAGCCGCCTTAGAGAACCTATCGACAACCGTAAGAATAACAGTCTTCCCCGCTGACGAAGGCAGTCCGGTGACAAAATCTAAGGCGATGTGAGACCACGGTCGAGAGGGAATGGGAAGCGGCCTGAGACGGCCGGCAGGAGGGGAGTTACCGGACTTAGTCTGCGCGCAGACCGAACAAGCAGCCACGAAACGACGCGTGTCATGCTCCCGGGTGGGCCACCAAAAACGCTGGCGAATGGAAGCAAGCGTACCCCGAACGCCAGGGTGGCCGGCTAACTTGGCAGAGTGAGCCCACTGAAGAACGGCCAGACGAGTAGGAACGGGAACGAAAAGAAGGTTCCTAGGACAAGCGCGCGGCGATGGAGTGTGAGTGAGCGCTTGCTTTACCTGCCTCTCAATTCCCCAGACAGTCAACCCGACAACACGCCCCTCAGGGAGAATCCCCTCGGGGTCAGTGGAGGCTACTGAAGAACTGAAGAGACGAGATAAAGCATCAGGCTTGGTGTTCTTAGAGCCCGGACGATAAGAAATCATGAACTCGAAACGAGCGAAAAACAGCGCCCAACGCGCCTGACGCGCATTTAGACGTTTGGCAGAACGGATGTACTCAAGGTTCCTATGGTCAGTCCAAACGACAAAAGGAACGGTCGCCCCCTCCAACCACTGTCGCCATTCGCCTAGGCCTAACCGGATGGCGAGCAGTTCGCGGTTTCCCACATCATAGTTACGTTCCGACGGCGACAGGCGATGAGAAAAATACGCGCATGGGTGGACCTTGTCGTCAGAGAGGGAGCGCTGAGAAAGAATGGCTCCCACGCCCACCTCTGACGCGTCAACCTCGACAACGAACTGTCTAGAGACGTCAGGTGTAACAAGGATAGGAGCGGATGTAAAACGATTCTTGAGGAGATCAAAAGCTCCCTGGGCGGAAACGGACCACTTAAAGCACGTCTTGACAGAAGTAAGGGCTGTGAGAGGAGCTGCCACCTGACCGAAATTACGGATGAAACGACAATAGAAGTTCGCGAAGCCGAGAAAGCGCTGCAGCTCGACGCGTGACTTAGGGGCGGGCCAATCAATGACAGCTTGGACCTTAGCGGGATCCATCTTAATGCCTTCAGCGGAAATAACAGAACCGAGAAATGTGACGGAGGAGGCATGAAAAGTGCACTTCTCAGCCTTCACAAAAAGACAATTCTCTAAAAGGCGCTGGAGGACACGTCGAACGTGCTGAACATGAATCTGGAGTGACGGTGAAAAAATCAGGATATCGTCAAGGTAAACGAAAACAAAGATGTTCAGCATGTCTCTCAGGACATCATTGACTAATGCCTGAAAGACAGCTGGAGCGTTAGCGAGGCCGAAAGGAAGAACCCGGTATTCAAAGTGCCCTAACGGAGTATTAAACGCCGTCTTCCACTCGTCCCCCTCCCTGATGCGCACGAGATGGTAAGCGTTACGAAGGTCCAACTTAGTGAAAAACCTGGCTCCCTGCAGGATCTCGAAGGCTGAAGACATAAGAGGAAGCGGATAACGATTCTTCACTGTTATGTCATTCAGCCCTCGATAATCTATGCAGGGGCGCAGAGACCCGTCCTTCTTCTTGACAAAAAAAAACCCCGCTCCGGCGGGAGAGGAGGAGGGGACTATGGTACCGGCGTCAAGAGCTACAGACAAATAATCCTCGAGAGCCTTACGTTCGGGAGCCGACAGAGAGTATAGTCTACCCCGGGGGGGAGTGGTTCCCGGAAGGAGATCAATACTACAATCATACGACCGGTGTGGAGGAAGAGAGGTGGCCCTGGACCGACTGAACACCGTGCGCAGATCGTGATATTCCTCCGGCACCCCTGTCAAATCACCAGGCTCCTCCTGTGAAGAAGAGACAGAGGAAACATGAGGGATAGCAGACATTAAACATTTCACATGACAAGAGACGTTCCAGGAGAGGATAGAATTACTAGACCAATTAATGGAAGGATTATGACAAACTAGCCAGGGATGGCCCAAAACAACAGGTGTAAAAGGTGAACGAAAAATTAAAAAAGAAATGGTTTCGCTATGATTACCAGAAACAGTGAGGGTTAAAGGTAGCGTCTCACGCTGAATCCTGGGGAGAGGACTACCATCCAGGGCGAACAAGGCCGTGGACTCCCTTAACTGTCTGAGAGGAATGTCATGTTCCCGAGCCCAGGTCTCGTCCATAAAACAGCCCTCCGCCCCAGAGTCTATTAAGGCACTGCAGGAAGCTGACGAACCGGTCCAGCGTAGATGGACCGACAAGGTAGTGCAGGATCTTGAAGGAGAGACAGGAGTAGTAGCGCTCACCAGTAGCCCTCCGCTTACTGATGAGCTCTGGCTTTTACTGGACATGAAGTGACAAAATGACCAGCAGAACCGCAATAGAGACAGAGGCGGTTGGTGATTCTCCGTTCCCTCTCCTTAGTCGAGATGCGGATACCTCCCAGCTGCATAGGCTCAGCTCCCGAGCCGGCAGAGGAAGATGGTAGTGATGCGGAGAGGGGGGCAACGGAGAACGCGAGCTCCTTTCCACGAGCTCGGTGACGAAGATCAACCCGTCGCTCAATGCGAATAGCGAGTTCAATCAAGGAATCCACGCTGGAAGGAACCTCCCGGGAGAGAATCTCATCCTTTACCTCTGCGCGGAGACCCTCCAGAAGACGAGCGAGCAAAGCCGGCTCGTTCCAGCCACTGGAGGCAGCAAGAGTGCGAAACTCAATAGAGTAGTCTGTTATGGATCGATTGCCTTGACATAGGGAAGACAGGGCCCTGGAAGCCTCCTCCCCAAAAACAGATCGATCAAAAACCCGTATCATCTCCTCCTTAAAGTCCTGATACTGGTTAGTACACTCAGCCCTTGCCTCCCAGATTGCCGTGCCCCACTCACGAGCCCGTCCAGTAAGGAGAGATATGACGTAGGTGACACGAGCAGTGCTCCTGGCGTAAGTGTTGGGCTGGAGAGAAAACACAATATCACACTGGGTGAGGAACGAGCGGCATTCAGTGGGCTCCCCAGAGTAACACGGCGGGTTATTGATTCTGGGCTCCGGAGATTCGAAAGCCCTGGAAGTGGCCGGTGGATCGAGGCGGAGATGGTGAACCTGTTCTGTGAGGTTGGAGACTTGGGTGGCCAGGGTTTCAACGGCATGTCGAGCAGCAGACAATTCCTGCTCGTGTCTGCCTAGCATCGCTCCCTGGATCTCGACGGCTGAGTGGAGAGGATCCGAAGTCGCTGGGTCCATTCTTGGTCGGATTCTTCTGTCAGGTGCGTGAATGAGGACCCAAAAGCGAATTAACAAACAGAGTTTCTTTAATGATGAACACACGTGGGCTCAGATGGACAGGTAGATTCCGACAGGACAGGACAAGGTTGCAGCAAACACGATGATAGTCTGGTTCAGGCATGAGACACACAAACAAGAATCCGACAAAGACAGGAGCAGAAACAGAGAGAGATATAGGGACCTAATCAGAGGGAAAAAGGGAACAGGTGGGAAAAGGGGTGAATGAGGTAGTCAGAGAAGACAAGGAACAGTTGGGGGAAAGAGGGACAGAAACGGTAACCTAGTACGACCAGCAGAGGGAGACAGGGTGAAAGGAAAGGACAGAAAGACACAACATGACAATACATGACACCGTCATTGTAAATAAGAATTTGTTCTTAACTGACTTGCCTAATTAAATGAAAGTAAAATAAAATAAATTAAATACAAATTATGTTCTATGTGCTCTATTTCTATTCTTCCTGTTCTTAAGTTTAGTTTTTGCTTCTTTTACTTTCAGTTTTGTACACCAGCTTCAAACAGATGAGAATACAATATGTTTGGTTATGGCAAATATATTTCACAGTGGTTTAGATGGTACAATGATTCTCTACACTATACATTGCTTGTTTTCTTACATAAACTGAAATTGAATTTTAGCAACCAGGAAATGGCGGAGCGATTTCCTGCATAGTGCACTTTTTACTGTGCTTTTAAAAAATGTCCTCAACTTTACAGATGTAGGATTTTAATTTGAGTCAGTTTGCTACAGCATGAAAATGATCCTGCAGCAACAGGAAATGTGAATTATTATGATGATTATAATTAATGGCATTTTTTTATGGGAGTGATACAAGTCTGACATTTTTATGTGGAAATTACAATCTTTAAAAGTCTTTTTAAACCTTGAATATTCTACAAGTTTACATTTCCTACAGTGGAGGAACATTCACAGCAAAAAAAAAAAAGAGTGATCATATTAAGATCGTACATCTGTAATTAGACAAACCCTTTTTTTAATGTTTTTATGTACCATGTCCCCTTCCTTCCCCCTTCATTAAAAGCCTGTTATAAAGTGGTTATAACCACTGGGAGTGACATCAGTGTGTGGATGGTATCCATTGTGGTCAGTGGGATTGGCACCTAAAGATGTTCCTCTGGTATGGCACTGAGGTGGAGACAGCTCTGGCATAGCCCCCGAGGTTGCTATTACTCTGGGGCCTTTGGTATGGCACTGAGGTGGAGACAGCTCTGGCATAGCCCCCGAGGCTGCTATTACTCTGGGGCCTCTGGTATGGCACTGAGGTGGAGACAGCTCTGGCATAGCCCCCGAGGCTGCTATTACTCTGGGGCCTCTGGTATGGCACTGAGGTGGAGACAGCTCTGGCATAGCCCCCGAGGCTGCTATTACTCTGGGGCCTCTGGTATGGCACTGAGGTGGAGACAGCTCTGGCATAGCCCCCGATGCTGCTATTACTCTTGGGCCACAGGGGTTGTGGCCTGGTACCTTGAGCTGGACTGTTACCCTGGCTGTGACACTACCATTGACTCTCTCCTCTTACCACCACGTATCCCCATCTCTTTTCTTTCCCCGTCTCCCTTTTTCTGTGCGACCTCAGTTTGACTTCCCGGATCTTCTCTCCGGGGTGAATGAGTGGTCATCATTTTATGGGGGGTCAGAGAAACCATAGGGGGATGCAGGTCTCCTCATGTGGAGATCTATATCATGGCTAACCTAACAGCATACTGAGGAAATCCAATGCAGCTATATCTATACCCTGGTTCATCTATACCATGAAAAAAAAGAGAGAGGTAGGTTATAGAATAGAGTCTTTATAGAAAATACACTCCGATGTTCATTTTGAGAGCAATGGAAATGTGTGCTGTCCTTCTCCTAGGCCAAGGCCCCTAGACAACTACTTCCTGGTATACTTGCAATGGTATCTATGGTTAAAAATAATGATGCTAATGAGAGGATAGTGTGAGCAGCACTGAATTACAACAACGTGACTTAAGCTAACTCCACAGTTTTCAGAGAATACAAATGGAAATCTCCTAAAATAAAAACAGAGGGTTTTTTTTCAAATGCAAAAAAGTTTCAGAGGCTGAGTATAATTGCTGTTTTATTTTCTTGTCTTTGTCCCAAAGGTTGGCATATAATTAACTTGTGCTTAATATGCTGTTTAAGAGATCTCCTCCCAATGCTACCAGCTTTGAACCCAGGCCACAGACAGGGACAAAACCCCAGTGAGACAGTTTCTTCCAAGCTCCACCCGGCAGAGAGAAAGGAGTGAGAGACAGAAAGAGAGAATAAGAGAAAGTGGGTGTGTGTGTGTGTCTGTGTGTGTGTGTGTGTGTGTGTGTGTGTGTGCGTGCGTACGTGCGCGCGTACGTGCGTGCGTACGTGCGTGTTTTTTTACCCACTCTATTTTTTGAAACACACTTCATACTTCCATCATAATCACTGACAATTAGCCACACAGCTATTTGTTTTTGTGTCTATTTTCTATTGCACAAGTCATTGATCTTGTTGTGTTGACTTGCTATGGCCCCTGAACTCTATATGACTCTAGAACCAATCAAAGTACTTAAAAACACCTTGTGAAGTTCTATGACTACATAGCAATATGAAGAAACGGTAAGCCTTGGACCAGTAAGCCTTATCCGAGTCCAAACGTCCCATAGGATTTCTGAAAATAAAGCAATTATTACAATATATCTGAAAATAAACTTTTTCCACAATGCCATCCAGATGATCTCCCAGGAACCCCTGCACCCTCTGCCGTGCATGCTGCTACTGCCCCAGTTCAGTCCACTGACCCTCAACAGGACAGGGGGTTTATGGTGCTCTCCACCACCCTCCTCCTCCCCCTCCCCTTCTCCCTGCAACTAGGATGCTTTCTTTTCTAGGATCTGTAAAGCAGATGGCCATTAAAACACCATGAAATAGCTGTGGATGACTCAAGGTGTGTCATTTAAATTCAACCCTGATTTAACTAGGCAAGTCAGTTAAGAACAAATTCTTATTTACAATGACTACCAGGGAACAGTGGGTCAACTGCCTTGTTCAGAGACAAAACAACAGATTTTTACCTTGTCAGCATAGGGATTCAATCCAGCGACCTTTCAGTTCATGGCCCAATGCTCTAACCACTAGGCTACTTTCTTGTCTCAATGCTCTAACCACTAGGCTGCCTTCCTGGCCCAATGCTCTAACCACTAGGCTGCCTTCCTGGCCCAATGCTCTAACCACTAGGCTGCCTTCCTGGCCCAATGCTCTAACCACCAGGCTGCCTTCCTGGCCCAATGCTCTAACCACTAGGCTGCCTTCCTGGCCCAATGCTCTAACCACTAGGCTACTCTCTTGTCGCAATGCTCTAACCACTAGGCTGCCTTCCTGGCCCAATGCTTTAACCACTAGGCTGCCTTCCTGGCCCAATGCTCTAACCACTAGGCTGCCTTCCTGGCCCAATGCTCTAACCACTAGGCTGCCTTCCTGGCCCAATGCTCTAACCACTAGGCTACTCTCTTGTCTCAATGCTCTAACCACTAGGCTGCCTTCCTGGCCCAATGCTCTAACCACTAGGCTGCCTTCCTGGCCCAATACTCTAACCACTAGGCTGCCTTCCTGGCCCAATGCTCTAACCACTAGGCTGCCTTCCTGGCCCAATGCTCTAACCACTAGGCTGCCTTCCTGGCCCAATGCTCTAACCACTAGGCTGCCTTCCTGGCCCAATGCTCTAACCACTAGGCTGCCTTCCTGGCCCAATGCTCTAACCACTAGGCTGCCTTCCTGGCCCAATGCTCTAACCACTAGGCTGCCTTCCTGGCCCAATGCTCTAACCACTAGTGCCGCTCCTGATTGGCTACAGTAGCACAGTAGAGTAGAAGTTGTAGAATATCTAGAATAATTACATTAACGTTTTTAATCTTTTTAAATTAATATCTTATTAACACTTTGTTCTAGCTAGCTATTTGTGTAGGTAGCTATCAAGTAAACCCAATGAATATGTTCTGTTTCTGGGAGTGGACCTTCAGTCTGATGTTTTCCTAACTTACTGATGCTGTGTTTTTAAAGCTGATCATTTTACAGAAAATCTTTTTAGGTATTATTTATTTATTTACAGGTGACATATTTTGCAAGAGATGGTTGTTGACAAATTTGACAGGGGATATTATTCAAAAATAACTTTATAACAAAGACATAAAACATCTATTTAATTACCATGACATTGTCATTCTCAATGTGGAATGAAAAAGTTGACTCCTTCGTCCTTTTTTGGATGATCATGATCACATCCAGAATCCCGGTGTATTCTGAAGCAAGGTTTGTGGCTCGGGTTTAATTTCCTTAAAGTGGCCCGGGATTTCTAATCTATGTCTGTAGGCAGCAGCCTCTGATGTGCTAGTGATGGCTGTTTAACAGTCAGTGGTGCAGTATAGAATACAATACAGTTTATACATATGAAATGGGTGATGCAATATGTAAACACAATTTAAACGTGACTAAGATACCGAAGAATAGTGTGGAGTGTAGTTTATACATATGAGATGTGTAATGCTAGATATGGAACATTATAAAAGTGGCCAGTGATTGAAGTTCTGGTGAGTTTACCGCCACTCTAATATCCAATAGTTCTTTCCGGCTGTATGTAATGACACAAAACAATTCCTGAGCCAATAACGTAAAAAATAGTACATAAACAAACAAAGTACTGCAGAGTTTCTGAAGAGCTAGTCGCGATGCTGCCATCTCCGTCGGCACCATCATGCTGATTGGTTCTATATGGGTTAGAATACCACGGTGGGGGTTCTATTGGTTCTATATGGGTTAGAATGCCAAGGTGGGGGTTATACTGGATCTATATGGGTTAGAATGCCAAGGGGGGGTATATTGGTTCTATGTGGGTTAGAATGCCAAAGTGGGGGTTCTATTGGTGCTATATGGGTCAGAATGCCACGTCGGTGTTATATTTGTCCTATGTGGGTTAGAATGTCACGTGGGGGTTCTATTGGTTCTAAATGTGTTAGAATGCCAAGGTGGGGGTTCTATTGGTTCTATATGGGTTAGAATGCCAAGGTGGAGGTTCTATTGGTTCTATATGGGTTAGAATGCCACGTGGAGGTTCTGTTGGTTCTATATGAGTTAGAATGCCAAGATGGGGGTTCTATTGGTTCTATATGGGTTAGAATTCCAAGGTGGGGGTTCTATTGGTTCTAAATGGGTTAGAATGCCAAGATGGGGGTTATATTGGTTCTATATGGGTTAGAATGCCAAGGTGGGGGTTATATTGGTTCTATATGGGTTAGAATGCCAAGGTGGAGGTTATATTGGTTCTATATGGGTTAGAATACCAAGGTGGGGCTTCTATTGGTTCTATGTGGGTTAGAATGTCACGTGGGAGTTCTGTTGGCTCTATATGGGTTAGAATGCCAAAGTGGGGGCTCTATTGGTTCTATATGGGTTAGAATGCCAAGGTGGAGGTTCTATTGGTTCTATGTGGGTTAGAATGCTAAGGTGGAGGTTATATTTGTGCTATATGGGTTAGAATGCCAGGGTGGACGTTCTATTGGTTCTATATGGGTTAGAATGCCAAGGGGGGGGGTTCTATTGGTTCTAAATGGGTTAGAATGCCGAGATGGGGGTTCTATATGGGTTAGAATGCCAAGGTGGGGGTTATATTGGTTCAATATGGGTTAGAATGCCAAGGGGGGGTTCTATTGGTTCTAAATGGGTTAGAATGCCAAGATGGGGGTTCTATATGGGTTAGAATGCCAAGGTGGGGGTTCTATTGGTTCTATATGGGTTAGAATTCCAAGATGGGGGTTATTTTGGTTCTATATGGGTTAGAATGCCACGTGGGGGTTTTATTAGTTCTACTTGAGTTAGGATTCCAAGGTGGAGGTTCTATTGGTTCTAAATGGGTTAGAATGCCAAGGTGGAGGTTATATTGGTTCTATATGGGTTAGAATACCAAGGTGGGGCTTCTATTGGTTCTATGTGGGTTAGAATGTCACGTGGGGGTTCTGTTGGCTCTATATGGGTTAGAATGCCAAAGTGGGGGCTCTATTGGTTCTATATGGGTTAGAATGCCAAGGTCGAGGTTCTATTGGTTCTATGTGGGTTAGAATGCTAAGGTGGAGGTTATATTTGTGCTATATGGGTTAGAATGCCAAGGTGGAGGTTCTATTGGTTCTATGTGGGTTGGAATGCCAAGGTGGAGGTTCTATTGGTGCTATATGGGTTAGAATGCCACGGTGGAGGTTCTATTGGTTCTATATGGGTTAGAATGCCAAGGTGGAGGTTATATTGGTTCTATATGGGTTAGAATGCCAAGGTGGAGGTTCTATTGGTTCTGTATGGGTTAGAATTCCACTTGGGTCGTCCTTGCCTCCTTGTTAGCATTTTTCTGATGATCTAGTCCTTCCGACAAAATACTGACAATTCCACACTTCGTCAAGTCATCCAGGGGTGAATAGGGCGCAGGGCAGTGGGGCACGACAGGGGGTGATGCCTGTAACAGTCAGGCCACAAAGCATCAGCGGTTTTGTATGCCTACCAGTACCTACCGATATAAACATGCTTGCATTTGTAGGCCAATTTGTTGTGGGGTGTTTGGGATAGATTGCAAAGGTTGCAGTGTCAAACGTGTCCGTTTGGTCATACAGCAGACTAACTCTTATTAACATTGTGAAAAGAGTAATATAAAACATACATGGAGTAATTTAAACTATTAAATTATCTTGAACAAATAATGACAAATAATAGCCTATACATTTTTTTTCTATTCTGTAAAATAATTTGCTAAAATAGTATTGGACAATACTAATACTAATACTAAATACTAATGTTTACAAAGGAAAAAACTTGCCTCACACGCTTTAATAGATATGGATATGACGGATATGATAACAGATCAGATTCTAACTAAAGATCCTTAGACCACCAAACTATCAACTCCTCTTTACACATGGGGCTTAACAGCATCTTTTTTCAAGTCTCGCTTTGTTTGTGGCTGGAACTCGATAGAATGGAGAGAGTGGATAACTTATATTTTACTGTCTATAGCTTTTAACCATAACTTTTCAATTACATTCTGAAATGTCACCATGAATGCCCTGGTTGAGAGAATCCCCACACGTACACTGAGTTTACAAAACATTAGGAACACCTGTTCTTTCCATGGCATAGACTGACCAGGTAAATCCAGGTGAAAGCTATGATTGCTTATTGACTCTTATGATATAGTATAATATACACTGAGTGTACAAAACATTAAGAACACCTTCTCCTTCCATGACATAGACTGACCAGGTGAAAGCTATGATCGCTTATTGATGTCACTTGTTAAATCCACTTCAATTGGTGTAGATGAAGGGGAGGAAGAAAGATTTTTAAGAAAGATTTTTAAGATTTTTTAGCCTTGAGATAATTGAGACATGGATTTGATTATGTGTGCCATTCAGAGGGTAAATAGTCAAGACAAAATCTTTAAGTGCCTTTGAACGGGGTATGGTAGTAGGTGCCAGGCTGCCCGGTTTGTGTCAAGAACTGCAATGATGCTGGGTTTTTCAACGATCAACAGTTTCCCGCGTGTATTAACATTGTGTATTTAACGTCCAGTCAACTTGACACAGCAGTGGGAAGCATTGGAGACAACATGGGCCAGCATCCCTGTGGAATGCTTTCAACACCTTGTAGAGTCCATGCCCTGACGAATTGAGGCTGTTCTGACACCTTGTAGAGTCCATGTCCTGATGAATTGAGGCTGTTCTGACACCTTGTAGAGTCCATGTCCTGATGAATTGAGGCTGTTCTGACACCTTGTTGAGTCCATGTCCTGATGAATTGAGGCTGTTCTGACACCTTGTAGAGTCCATGTCCTGACGAATTGAGGCTGTTCTGACACCTTGTAGAGTCCATGACCTGATGAATTGAGGCAGTTCTGTGGGAAAAAAAAGGGGTGCAACTCATTATTAGGAAGGTGTTCCTAATGTTTTGTAGCCGCGGGCGCGGTTATTATCACCTTGAATGAACGCGCGGACAGGACCAACCTCTAATGACATCACTCACTTCTCTCCTCCCGCTGATCGACTTGAGGTTTCAGCAGGTTTCTGGTTACCGGCTGCGGACAGGCAATATCTCACACCATTCATTCTCAGGCACCGACACACCAGAGAGAAGTTACCCGGGCAGAGTGAGCCTTTAGCGACATGATGGCAGAGGAGAGCCGTGGGAAACGACGGAAACAAGCGAACCCGAGAAGGAATCAAGGTATGAAACGTTCCGCGCTGTGTAGTAAATTGTTGATATTGCTGTCTGCCGTTCGTATTGATGTGCAGATCTCGCATGATTGAGAAGATGTAGTGCGGACTGTAATTCTGACTTTGCTGCATCTGGACCTGTAAGGTTTCTAGAGGTTTTATCATTAAAAAACTTTGGTAACAGAATAAACGTTACTTAACATATGCATAGCCTGTGATATACATGCCACTGGTATTTTGTTCTGCTTGTTTCCTTTCGCCGTAGCAGCAGTTAATAGAGTATAGCCTCATGTGGAGAAACTAGAAACCTGTTCCTTAACTTAACGCGTAAGTAAACATGGGCCATTCAAGAAGTCACACTGTAACTCTGTAAAATGTGCGACAATGTGAACCAACGCCATGCATACAGCGTGCATCTGCACATCTAACTTCGAATAACCCCCGTTTTCTCCAAGCACTGTAATTATAATTTCTTATAAGAAGCTTTTCTATTTGGAAGATGTTGAATTTTCATATTTCTGAATAGTTTTATCTGTTTGTAATTGGTATATTGCAAACTCCACTATTATTTTAGTAATGCAGGTTTTTTTATTCGTATTTTTCAATATGCATTGTTATGATGATTTAACACTCAGACAGCAATAATACACATTTACTTAATCAGAGGCGAATTACTTAACTAGACCCTAGACCCGAATTACTTACCTAGAGGCAAATTACTTACCTGGAGGTAAATTACTTATCAAGAGGTGAATTACTTACCTAGAGGTGAATTACTTACCTAGAGGTGAATTACTTACCTAGAGGTGAATTACTTACCTAGAGGCGAATTACTTACCTAGAGGTGAATTACTTACCTAGAGGTGAGTTACTTACCTAGAGGTGAATTACTTACCTAGAGGTGAATTACTTACCTAGAGGTGAATTACTTACCTAGAGGTGAATTACTTACCCAGAGGTGAATTACTTACCTAGAGGTGAATTACTTACCTAGAGGTGAATTACTTACCTAGAGGTGAATTACTTACCTAGAGGTGAATTACTTACCTAGAGGTGAATAACTACCCAGAGGTGAATTACTTACCTAGAGGTGAATTACTTACCTAGAGGTGAATTACTTACCTAGAGGTGAAT
The DNA here is from genome assembly GCF_057628025.1 of Oncorhynchus mykiss. NCBI lineage: Eukaryota > Metazoa > Chordata > Actinopteri > Salmoniformes > Salmonidae > Oncorhynchus > Oncorhynchus mykiss. Next base: position 69,749,056 of record NC_143038.1, read on the forward strand.
TACTTACCTAGAGGTGAATTACTTACCCAGAGGTGAATTACTTACCTAGAGGTGAATTACTTACCTAGAGGTGAATTACTTACCTAGAGGTGAATTACTTAACCTAGAGGTGAATTACTTACCTAGAGGTGAATTACTTACCCAGAGGTGAATTACTTACCTAGAGGTGAATTACTTACCTAGAGGTGAATTACTTACCTAGAGGTGAATTACTTACCTAGAGGTGAATTACTTACCCAGAGGTAATTTACTTACCTAGAGGTGAATTACTTACCTAGAGGTGACTTACTTACCTAGAGGTGAATTACTTACTGTACCTCAGGTGACAAAAGAGGCAGCAACAGCACAGAGACTGAAGTTGGTCGGTGGAAAGACAGTATGGGGAAAGAAGAATAGCTTATTTACAAATAAATATATTATTTCATAACCACTGAATAGTGAGAGACGTATTAAATAATCGAAAACAGGCACAATTTATATTTTATCAAGTTAATAAACATTTGAGAGAGAAAAAATGTATGACTTTGCTTCTTTGTTTCTTAAAACAAACATTAAATTAATAATTCAGCCTAGTATTGCAGGTGAATCCATCTCATTTATTAACTATATTTTCGTTTCAAAGACAAAAACACGCGATGTAATAGCATAACAAAAACCCGTATTATATTTTCGTTTTTATATATCCAAATGCTTTACAATTTTCCTCAAAATAACGTTAAAACATGAATATTATACCACCCACATCAATTCATATGTAGTACTGGTATACAATCACAGCATTAGTTCAGTCACTTGTATATAAATATTAAATAGCTTCCCATCAAACTGATGATGTCAATCATTGACTGTGAATGTGTTACATTTAACAGTGACGAGTGGAACTGAAGTCAGAGAGTTCTACAGAGTCAGATAGGGTCTCTCTCTCACACACACACACACACACACACACACACAGGGCGCAGGATGGTATATCATGCTATTTTGATTTTGGCCTTTACCGCGAACAGTGTTTCCTAATTTTGATGCAGAGCGAGGTGTGTGTGCTCGCGTCACGGTTCCCGCCATATTAAACATAGCACCCGTCCTCCCAACACCTCCTTTTCACAGTTCTACGGTACAGTACGTACACCAACGTAAATGTCGTCAAATCAGACACACTTATCGTAATTACCGACAAGGGACCAGAAACAGTGACCACCAAATTACAAGTAGATCACTGACGTTCCTTTAACCAAATGCATTATGTAACATTGAGGGGTGTATCATTTGATTATGCATATTTAAATAGTAAAAAAAAAAAAAAGTTAAATAAAGTTCAATTTAAAAAATATATACATATATTTTTAAAATATTTTATAAATATTTAGGGTGTGAGGCTTCACGCCGTGACCAGTTGTTGTTTGCGAGGTATTGTATGACTTCTTTGTGGGGGTCAAGGCTCATCTATAGTTGTAAAACACGGTGTGGTTACTGTCCAAGTTTAGATTGAAGAGAGATTCCAGATCCCAGTTTGAAACACAAAAAAATCAGGTGATTTTGCAAACGCAATATTGTGACTCAATTCCATGCAATGCAATGCAATTAAATACAACTCAGAACCCTGTACTTGTTGGGATCGGTGATTTGTTGACTCGCACGACGAGATGAAATGACTGCTAATGCGATATCTTTCGTCTTGTGATGGTGGTGAATAAAATCACTTCTACGAGACTTAACGCACATGTAGAACAGATGGAAGAGACTTATCAAAGTTCGAAAACAATCCTTAGAGTTTATCTTTTTTATTTATTTCATTTTTACTGGAAACAACACATTGTTGCTCAGTGTGTGTATGGAAAGAAGAGATGCTGAGGGGAATATTTGAGTTGCCGTGAAAAGAATGTTCAGGCGATGGGCATATTGATTCTTGCAGTGTCTTCTTTTTGAGAGCGTGTGTGTGTGCGTGCGCCTTGTGCATGCGTGTGATGATATGTCTGAGGACTGGGGCACCAGATAAAACCACATGAATTTGGCAACACTAACTCAACAGATAGAGTTGAAAGTTTATATCCATTAGAGAAAGGAAAAGACATGACATCTTTTCTTCTGTCTCCAAGAACTCTATTGGTTTCAGTCTCTGTCTCCCAAATAAAACTGTCAATGTCCACAGATATCAAGTGATGTGGGGGAATTAATACTTTCCATTGTCTCCGACATTGTTATAGGCTAGTTGCACAAAAGTGAAGGGAAATAAGTCTATTGGAAACGAGAGGTTATCTTAGTGGGTGTACAATTTCAAAAGATGTGACTTCCCAAGTATAATATGTGAATGGTTGGAAGCATGGTCACACAGGTGTGTGTGTCTCTCTCTCTCTCTCTCTCTCTCTCTCTCTCTCTCTCTCTCTCTAATATCTCTCTCTCTCTCTCTCTCTCTCTCTCTCTGTCTTTCCCTCCCTTTCTCTCTCTCTCTCTCTCTCTCTCTCTCTGTCTTTCCCTCTCTCTTTCTTTCTCTCTCTCTCTCTCACTTTTTCTTTCTATCTATCTCTTTCTCTCTTTTTCTCTCTCTTTTTGTCTCTCTCTTTTTGTCTCTCTCTTTCTCTCTCTCTTTTTCTCTCTCTCTCTCTCTCCCTCTCTCTCTCTCTCTCTCTCTCTCATCTCTCTCTCTCTCTCTCTCTCTCTCTCTCTGTCTTTCCCTCCCTTTCTCTCTCTCTCTCTCTCTCTCTGTCTTTCCCTCTCTCTTTTCGCTCTCTTTTTCTATCTCTCTCTCCCTCTCTCTCTCTCTCTCTCTCTCTCTCTCTCTCTCTCTCCATCCCTCTCTCTCACTTTTTTCTGTCTCTCTTTCCCTCATTCCCAGTTTCTCGATTTCTTCTTTTTTCAAGTGCCAATTTATTTAAACTCTTTCCCCTTTTCCTTGATTTCAAAACCCCATTCCTTGTGTGCAGCTGGTGCCCAGCTGTGTGTCGTCCCTCAGTTTGTGTGTGTGTGTGTGTGTGTGTGTGTGTGTGTGCGTGCGTGCCTGCGTGTGCGTTTGTTTGTTTGTGTGTGTGTGTGTGCCCATACGTGCACAGCATTGTCACAGTGGAAAGAGAGAGAGAGCAAAAGAAAAAAAGAAAGAAATGGTGTGAGTCTGTATAGCTGCAGTGCTGAGTTTGGCAAGAGTCCCAGAGTGGTGGAAAGACCAGGCACCAGGCCCTATTACCAGGTCTCTTCAAGCCCAGCCACCGGGCCCTATTACCAGGTCTCTTCAAGCCCAGCCACCAGGCCCTATTACCAGGTCTCTTCAAGCCCAGCCACCAGGGCCTATTACCAGGTCTCTTCAAGCCCAGCCACCAGGCCCTATTACCAGGTCTCTTCAAGCCCAGCCACCAGGCCCTATTACCAGGTCTCTTCAAGCCCAGCCACCAGACCCTATTACCAGGTCTCTTCAAGCCCAGCCACCAGACCCTATTACCAGGTCTCTTCAAGCCCAGCCACCAGGCCCTATTACCAGGTCTCTTCAAGCCCAGCCACCAGGGCGTAATACCAGGTCTCTTCAAGCCCAGCCACGAGGGCTTTTTGCCAGGCCTCTTCAAGCCCAGGCACCAGGGCTTATTACCAGGTCTCTTCAAGCCCAGCCACCAGGGCTTTTTATCAGGTCTCTTCAAGCCCAGCCACCAGGGCTTTTTACCAGGTCTCTTCAAGCCCAGCCACCAAGGCGTAATACCAGGTCTCTTCAAGCCCATTCACCAGGGCTTTTTACCAGGTCTCTTCAAGCCCAGCCACCAGGGCTTTTTGCCAGGTCTCTTCAAGCCCAGGCACCAGGGCTTTTTACCAGGTCTCTTCAAGCCCAGCCACCAGGGCTTTTTACCAGGTCTCTTCAAGCCCAGCCACCAGGGCTTTTTACCAGGTCTCTTCAAGCCCAGCCACCAGGCCCTATTACCCAGCCTGGTCTCATAGACTAGACGTAACATAGTGTAGTATATCCGGAACACTCAAATTATTATGATACATGTGTTACATCTGGCATGGTTACATAAGACAGATAGTTACTTAAAGCAAAAACAAAAGTAGGATGGTTAGTCTGGGTGGATGGCTTGGTGTATAACGCAAGCATCTAGCAACCCAAAGGCTAATTTAGCTAATTATCAACTTTTCAACTACTTACTACATTTGAACTACTTGACAACTACTTAGCATGTTTGCTAAACCTTCCCCTTCCTCTAACCCTTTTAGTTAAACCTTCCCCTAACATTAACCTTAACCGTTTAACCTAACTCTTAAACTTAACCCTAACACCTAGCCTAGCTAACGTTAGCCATTTAGCCACCTAGCTAGTATTCGGAATATATCATCTGTTTTACAAATTCGTAACATATTGTACGTTTTTGCAAATTCGTAACATATTGTATGTTTTGCAAATTTGTAACATATAATACGAATTGTAATTCATAACATAGCATACGAAATGGGTGATGGACAGCCACAAATTAACACATATCATGTCTTGGTTTACATAAAAATACGAAATGCTCTGAGACAAGGTTGTATTACCAGGCCTCTTCAAGCCCAGGCACCAGGCCTTATTACTGGAACTCTTCAATCCCAGGCACCAGGCCTTATTACTGGAACTCTTCAATCCCAGGCACCAGGCCTTATTACTGGAACTCTTCAATCCCAGGCACCAGGCCTTATTACTGGAACTCTTCAATCCCAGGCACCAGGCCTTATTACTGGAACTCTTCAATCCCAGGCACCAGGCCTTATTACTGGAACTCTTCAATCCCAGGCACCAGGCCTTATTACTGGAACTCTTCAATCCCAGGCACCAGGCCTTATTACTGGAACTCTTCAATCCCAGGCACCAGGCACAGCATTTGTCCCAGTATCAAATCAAATCAAATCAAATGTATTTATATAGCCCTTTGTACATCAGCTGATATCTCAAAGTGCGGTACAGAAACCCAGCCTAAAACCCCAAACAGCAAGCAATGCAGTACTTTTCAATACTTCAAAGCGGCAGCTTCGAACACGTTTATCAGACATATTCACGTCACAGAGCAAAACAGCATTAAACGGAGGAGAAAGCAGTACCTTCCCTAATTACAGCCCGTTTGCCTCTGTTTTGTCCAGCGAATTCAACCCCGACACTCGCTGCGACAGGAGGATTCACTTGTCAGTCTCATCAACCACACCTCTCAACATCTATGTTTGATTTCACCAGCAACTTTGTTGTTTGACTGCACTTTGCACTTGGATTCTTTCTTCACTCATGTTCCTCTCTGGTCTGTGGAATCCTGGTGGAATATGACTTTGTGGCTGTGTTATCTAGTGGACCCCCTCCTGCCTGCCTGGATGCCTGCCTCGTGACAGAGCAAACACACATGTTCATGGAAAACGTGGTATGTGTTAATAAAAACACTTAATAAAAAGCAGTTTAGACGTCCTCTAAAACTATCTAGAAAAGTCCGATCTATAGCTAGCTAAGGAAACTACCAACGTAGTAGTAGTGCTTTATAGCAGCCTAGCTAGAAAGCTAGCTAACACTAGCTATCTATGTTGATGCAATCATGCAGCCAGCATTTAGAATCACTGAATAAATGTGTTTGGCACAGGATATAGAAGATGAAACGAACTGCTGCTACCCAAGGCCAAGGGACACTGACGTTCCCGAAAAGGTTAGTCAGACAGTTTGTTAATCCAGTCATGTTCGTTGGCATATTCTTCTATTTCCACTGCTGGTGATTATTCACAAATGTTTGTGGTGCAAATGTAACTGTCTTAAAAGTAAAAAATAAAAATAAAACAAATACAAATTCTGGCACAAAGTAGTCTACACAGACAATATGAACACATTTGTTCAACCCTAAAAGATGGATGGCTTTTAATACAGAAAGAGAGAATTTATGGATTCTAGCGTCAGCGTAACTTTCACAAATACAGAGAGTCAGACCGTCAGTGACAACAACTAAACGAACTGGTAAGTGCAGGTTTGGTTACTGTAGAGTGTAATAGAATGAGTGACATTCAATATAATTATTTTCAATGAAAATGTTGAAAGTAGTTGATTTAATGATTGAATATATGGAGTTTACAGCGAATCAGTGAGCGCCAGGGAATAAACCTTTGGTGGGCCAGACGGAGACCGGGACGACACGGTTAGTGAGTTATTACTTACACACAAAACAAACGATGTTACAAAGTCTACTGTGTATAGTGTTACATGTAACACCCTGGGGCGGCAGGGTAGCCTAGTGGTTAGAGCAGTGGACTAGTAACCAACATTTTTGCAAATTCAAATCCCAGAGCTGAAAAGGTACAAATCTGTCATTCTGCCTCTGATACAGGCAGTTCCTAGGCCGTCATTGAAAATAAGATTTTGTTCTTAACCCGCTTGCCTAGTTAAATAAAAGGTTAAATAAAAAACTGCCTTACATAAAGATAGCAGAATGACTAATTGCAAATAGGTTTTATGAAATTAAAATACTTTTCTACATTAAAACCTGTGTATTTTTTTATTAAGTCCACTGCTTAACATTGTGTGTATAGAGTGAAATTAAATATTTAAAAACATTGAAACCATTCTTTGCATAAGGCCTGCTATAGTAAAGTAGTTCACTAAACTGCAGAGTACGTTGTCCATTGAAGTCGTTGTCTCTCTGGCTCTTTAGATATCATCTTCAGAATGAATGACACCAATGTGGTAGTTTGAAATGATGTGATCCACCTTAGGCCAAGAGTGTTTCCAATTCACATGACCCGACAGGAAACCCCCCCAGTGCTATAGTCATAGCACAGATGAAAAGCGAACCTATCCTTTATATTACTATTATTTCGTCATAGTCTACGAATAGGACCCAGAGTTTTACCTGACCAGGTCATCATGTGGTTATGGAAAAACTCCAGGCCCCAGAAAAGTTTTTTTTTTGACACAATACTTTTTTTGAGCCTGTGCTGCCACTTCTGCAAAATGAATAACCACAGCACTCTGGAGGTGTGTGAGCCAGCTACACCACTGTTTACTGGCCAAATTCACACCTTTGAGTCTTTAACAGTATTTCCTGTGGCCTCCGACTCATTTACAATGTGACAAGTCTGTAGATATCTTTCTCTTCGTACAGTATGAAGATATTATGGGATGATTCAAACGTATGATATATAGTATATATAGCAGTATAATATTTAGTATAATAATAGAGTTATATATAGTATATAGCAGTAGAGTATTTAGTATATTAATATAGTCATATATAGTATATAGCAGTAGAATATATAGTATAATAATAGTATTTAGCAGTAGAATATATAGTATAATAATAGTATGATATATAGTATACAGCACTAGGATATATAGTATAATAATAGAGTCATATATAGTATATAGCAGTATAATATTTAGTATATTAATAGAGTCATATATAGTATATAGCAGTAGAGTATTTAGTATATTAATAGAGTCATATATAGTATATAGCAGTATAATATTTAGTATAATAATAGAGTCATATATAGTATATAGCAGTATAATATTTCGTATATTAATAGAGTCATATATAGTATATAGCAGTAGAATATATTGTATATTAATAGAGTCATATATAGTATATAGCAGTAGAATATTTAGTATATTAATAGAGTCATATATAGTATATAGCAGTAGAATATTTAGTATATTAATAGAGTCATATATAGTATATAGCAGTAGAATATATAGTATAATAATAGTATTTAGCAGTAGAATATATAGTATAATAATAGTATGATATATAGTATGTAGCAGTAGAATATTTAGTATATTAATAGAGTCATATATAGTATATAGCAGTAGAATATATTGTATATTAATAGAGTCATATAGTATATAGCAGTAGAATATTTAGTATATTAATAGAGTCATATATAGTATATAGCAGTAGAATATTTAGTATATTAATAGAGTCATATATAGTATATAGCAGTAGAATATATAGTATAATAATAGTATTTAGCAGTAGAATATATAGTATAATAATAGTATGATATATAGTATACAGCACTAGGATATATAGTATAATAATAGTATTTAGCAGTAGAATATATAGTATAATAATAGTATCTTATACTGTTAATATACTATATATTATACTATTATTATACCCTATTTTATACTATTATTATACTACATATTATACTATTATTATTAATGCAATCCTGACTGGTTGCGTTACTGCCTGGTATGGCAACTGCTCGGCCTCCGACCGCAAGGCACTATAGAGGGTAGTGCAAACTGTCCAGTACATCACTGGGGCCAAGCTTCCTGCCGTCCAGGACCTCTATACCAGGCGGTGTCAGAGGAAGACCCTAAAAATTGTCAGACTCCAGCCACCCTAGTTATAAGACTGTTCTCTCTGCTACCGCGCGGCAAGCGGTAACGGATATCCAAGTCTAGGTCCAAGAGGCTCCTAAACAGCTTCTACCCCCAAGCTATAAGACTCCTGAACACCTAATCAAATGGCTACCCAGACAATTTGCATTGCCCCCCCCCCCCCCCTCTTTACACCGCTGCTACTCTCTGTTGTTATCATCTATGCATAGTCACTTTAGTAACTCTACCTACATGTACATATTACCTCAACTAACAGGCACATTAACTCTGTACTGGTACCCCCTGTATATAGTCTCCACATTAACTCTGTACTGGTACCCCCTGTATATAGTCTCCACATTGACTCTGTACCAGTACCCCCTGTATATAGTCTCCACATTGACTCTGTACTGGTACCACCTGTATATAGCCTCCACATTGACTCTGTACCAGTACCCCCTGTATATAGTCTCCACATTGACTCTGTACAAGTCCCCCCTGTATATAGTCTCCACATTGACTCTGCACCGGTACCCCCTGTATATAGTCTCCACATTGACTCTGTACCAGTACCCCCTGTATATAGTCTCCACATTGACTCTGTACAAGTCCCCCCTGTATATAGTCTCCACATTGACTCTGTACCAGTACCCTCTGTATATAGTCTCCACATTGACTCTGTACCAGTACCCCCTGTATATAGCCTCCACATTAACTCTGTACCAGTACCCCCTGTATATAGTCTCAACATTGACTCTGTACCAGTACCCCCTGTATATAGTCTCCACATTGACTCTGTACCAGTACCCCCTGTATATAGTCTCCACATTGACTCTGTACTGGTACCATCTGTATATAACCTCCACATTGACTCTGTACCAGTCCCCCCTGTATATAGTCTCCACATTGACTCTGTACCAGTACCCCCTGTATATAGCCTCCACATTAACTCTGTACTGGTACCCCCTGTATATAGTCTCCACATTGACTCTGTACCAGTACCCCCTGTATATAGTCTCCACATTGACTCTGTACTGGTACCACCTGTATATAGCCTCCACATTGACTCTGTACCAGTACCCCCTGTATATAGCCTCCACATTGACTCTGTACCAGTACCCCCTGTATATAGCCTCCACATTGACTCTGTACCAGTACCCCCTGTATATAGTCTCCACATTGACTCTGTACCAGTACCCCCTGTATATAGTCTCCACATTGACTCTGTACAAGTCCCCCCTGTATATAGTCTCCACATTGACTCTGCACCGGTACCCCCTGTATATAGTCTCCACATTGACTCTGTACCAGTACCCCCTGTATATAGTCTCCACATTGACTCTGTACAAGTCCCCCCTGTATATAGTCTCCACATTGACTCTGTACCAGTACCCCCTGTATATAGCCTCCACATTAACTCTGTACCAGTACCCCCTGTAAATAGTCTCCACATTGACTCTGTACCAGTCCCCCCTGTATATAGTCTCCACATTGACTCTGTACCAGTACCCCCTGTATATAGTCTCCACATTGACTCTGTACCAGTACCCCCTGTATATAGTCTCCACATTGACTCTGTACTGGTACCACCTGTATATAACCTCCACATTGACTCTGTACCAGTACCCCCTGTATATAGCCTCCACATTGACTCTGTACCGGTACCCCCTGTATATAGCCTCCACATTGACTCTGTACCAGTACCCCCTGTATATAGCCTCCACATTGACTCTGTACCCGTACCCCCTGTATATAGCCTCCACATTGACTCTGTACTGGTACCCCCTGTATATAGCCTCCACATTGACTCTGTACTGGTACCCCCTGTATATAGTCTCCACATTGACTCTGTACCAGTACCCCCTGTATATAGTCTCCACATTGACTCTGTACTGGTACCACCTGTATATAGCCTCCACATTGACTCTGTACCGGTACTCCCTGTATATAGCCTCCACATTGACTCGGTACTTGTACCCCCTGTATATAGTCTCCACATTGACTCTGTACCAGTACCCCCTGTATATAGCCTCCACATTGACTCTGTACCAGTACCCCCTGTATATAGTCTCCACATTGACTCTGTACCAGTACCCCCTGTATATAGTCTCCACATTGACTCTGTACAAGTCCCCCCTGTATATAGTCTCCACATTGACTCTGTACCAGTACCCTCTGTATATAGTCTCCACATTGACTCTGTACCAGTACCCCCTGTATATAGCCTCCACATTAACTCTGTACCAGTACCCCCTGTATATAGTCTCCACATTGACTCTGTACCAGTCCCCCCTGTATATAGTCTCCACATTGACTCTGTACCAGTACCCCCTGTATATAGTCTCCACATTGACTCTGTACCAGTACCCCCTGTATATAGTCTCCACATTGACTCTGTACTGGTACCATCGGTATATAACCTCCACATTGACTCTGTACCAGTACCCCCTGTATATAGTCTCCACATTGACTCTGTACCAGTACCCCCTGTATATAGCCTCCACATTAACTCTGTACTGGTACCCCCTGTATATAGTCTCCACATTGACTCTGTACCAGTACCCCCTGTATATAGTCTCCACATTGACTCTGTACTGGTACCACCTGTATATAGCCTCCACATTGACTCTGTACCAGTACCCCCTGTATATAGTCTCCACATTGACTCTGTACCAGTACCCCCTGTATATAGCCTCCACATTGACTCTGTACCAGTACCCCCTGTATATAGCCTCCACATTGACTCTGTACCAGTACCCCCTGTATATAGTCTCCACATTGACTCTGTACCAGTACCCCCTGTATATAGTCTCCACATTGACTCTGTACCAGTACCCCCTGTATATAGTCTCCACATTGACTCTGTACAAGTCCCCCCTGTATATAGTCTCCACATTGACTCTGTACCAGTACCCCCTGTATATAGTCTCCACATTGACTCTGTACCAGTACCCCCTGTATATAGCCTCCACATTAACTCTGTACCAGTACCCCCTGTAAATAGTCTCCACATTGACTCTGTACCAGTCCCCCCTGTATATAGTCTCCACATTGACTCTGAACCAGTACCCCCTGTATATAGTCTCCACATTGACTCTGTACCAGTACCCCCTGTATATAGTCTCCACATTGACTCTGTACTGGTACCATCTGTATATAACCTCCACATTGACTCTGTACCAGTCCTCCCTGTATATAGTCTCCACATTGACTCTGTACTGGTACCACCTGTATATAACCTCCACATTGACTCTGTACCAGTACCCCCTGTATATAGCCTCCACATTGACTCTGTACCGGTACCCCCTGTATATAGCCTCCACATTGACTCTGTACCAGTACCCCCTGTATATAGCCTCCACATTGACTCTGTACCCGTACCCCCTGTATATAGCCTCCACATTGACTCTGTACTGGTACCCCCTGTATATAGCCTCCACATTGACTCTGTACTGGTACCCCCTGTATATAGTCTCCACATTGACTCTGTACCAGTACCCCCTGTATATAGTCTCCACATTGACTCTGTACTGGTACCACCTGTATATAGCCTCCACATTGACTCTGTACCGGTACTCCCTGTATATAGCCTCCACATTGACTCGGTACCTGTACCCCCTGTATATAGTCTCCACATTGACTCTGTACCGGTACTCCCTGTATATAGCCTCCACATTGACTCTGTACCAGTACCCCCTGTATATAACCTCCACATTGACTCGGTACTTGTACCCCCTGTATATAGTCTCCACATTGACTCTGTACCAGTACCCCCTGTATATAGCCTCCACATTGACTCTGTACCAGTACCCCCTGTATATAACCTCCACATTGACTCTGTACTGGTACCCCTGTATATAGTCTCCACATTGACTCTGTACCAGTACCCCCTGTATATAGTCTCTACATTGACTCTGTACCAGTACCCCCTGTATATAGTCTCCACATTGACTCTGTACTGGTACCACCTGTATATAGCCTCCACATTGACTCTGTACCGGTACTCCCTGTATATAGCCTCCACATTGACTCGGTACCTGTACCCCCTGTATATAGTCTCCACATTCACTCTGTACCGGTACTCCCTGTATATAGCCTCCACATTGACTCTGTACCAGTACCCCCTGTATATAGTCTTTACATTGACTCTGTACCAGTACCCCTGTATATAGCCTCCACATTGACTCTGTACCAGTACCCCCTGTATATAGTCTCCACATTGACTCTGTACCAGTACCCCCTGTATATAACCTCCACATTGACTCTGTACCAGTACCCCCTGTATATAGCCTCCACATTGACTCTGTACTGGTACCCCCTGTATATAGTCTCCACATTTACTCTGTACCAGTACCCCCTGTATATAACCTCCACATTGACTCTGTACCAGTACCCCCTGTATATAGCCTCCACATTGACTCTGTACCAGTACCCCCTGTATATAACCTCCAGATTGACTCTGTACCGTAACACCCTGTATATAGCCTCCACATTAACTCTGTACCGGTACCCCCTGTATATAGCCTCCACATTGACTCTGTACTGGTACCCCCTGTATATAACCTCCACATTGACTCTGTACCAGTACCCCCTGTATATAGCCTCCACATTAACTCTGTACCAGTACCCCCTGTATATAACCTCCAGATTGACTCTGTACCGTAACACCCTGTATATAGCCTCCACATTAACTCTGTACCGGTACCCCCTGTATATAGCCTCCACATTGACTCTGTACTGTATATAGTCTCACTATTGTTTTTTTTACTGCTGCTCTTCAATTACTTGTTACTTTTATTTCTTATTCTTTTCCAACTGCACTGTTGGTTAGTGGCTCGTAAGTAAGCATGTGACTAATAACATTTGATTTGATTTGAAATATAATACAATAATAGTAGAATATATAGTATAATAATAGTAGAATATATAGTATAATAATAGTAGAATATATAGTATAATAATAGTAGAATATATAGTAGAATAGCAGTAGAATATATAGTATAGTAGTAGTATAATGGTAGTATAATAATAGTATAATATATAGTATAATACATAGTATAATATATAGTAAAATAGTAGTATAATAATAGTATAATATATAGTATAATAGCAGTAGAATATATAGTATAATAGTAGTATAATAGTAGTATAATAATAGTAGAATACATAGTAGAATATATAGTAAAATAGTAGTATAATAATAGTATAATATATAGTATAATAGCAGTAGAATGTATAGTATAATAGTAGTATAATAGTAGAATAATAATAGTATAATATATAGTATAATGTATAGTATAATAGCAGTATAATATATTGTATAATAGTAGTATAATAGTAGTATAATATTAGTATAATATGTAGTATAATAGCAGTAGAATATACAGTATAATATAGGAGAATATACTTTATAATATAGTAGAATATACGCTGAGTATACAAAACTTCATAATAGTAGTATGATATACACTGAGTATACAAAACATTAAGAACACCTTTACGTGACATAGACTGACCAGATAAGTCTTGAGACAATTGAGAAATGGATTGTGTGTGTCATTAAGAGGGTGAACAGGCAAGACAAAACACATAAAGGTGTTGCTGATGTCTGGTATACTTAGTGTCGGTACATAAGGGACATATTGATACTTAGTGTTGGTACATATGGGACATATTGATACTTAGTGTCGGTACATAAGGGACATATTGATACTTAGTGTCGGTACATATGGGACATATTGATACTTAGTGTCGGTACATATGGGACATATTGATACTTAGTGTCGGTACATAAGGGACATATTGATACTTAGTGTCGGTACATGAGGGACATATTGATACTTAGTGTCGGTACATAAGGGACATATTGATACTTAGTGTCGGTACATATGGGACATTTTGATACTTTGTGTCGGTACATAAGGGACATATTGATACTTAGTGTAGGTACATAAGGGACATATTGATACTTAGTGTCGGTACATATGGGACATACTGATACTTAGTGTCGGTACATAAGGGACATATTGATACTTAGTGTCGGTACATAAGGGACATATTGATACTTAGTGTTGGTACATATGGGACATATTGATACTTAGTGTCGGTACATAAGGGACATATTGATACTTAGTGTCGGTACATATGGGACATACTGATACTTAGTGTCGGTACATAAGGGACATATTGATACTTAGTGTTGGTACATATGGGACATATTGATACTTAGTGTCGGTACATGAGGGACATATTGATACTTAGTGTCGGTACATAAGGGACATATTGATACTTAGTGTCGGTTCATATGGGACACATTGATACATAGTGTTGGTACATATGGGACATATTGATACTTAGTGTCGGTTCATATGGGACATATTGATACATAGTGTTGGTACATATGGGACATATTGATACTTAGTGTCGGTACATGAGGGACATATTGATACTTAGTGTCGGTACATATGGGACATATTGATACTTAGTGTCGGTTCATATGGGACATATTGAAACATGCTACCAGTGTCATTACGCGTCAACATGCCCCCCTCGGGTGGTCATTCTTCATTTTAGTCTTGGATGTTCTTACGCCAGAAAAACTTTGCAGGATGTGTTTCAAATGTCCACGTGTTTTGTAGAGAGGGGGTTTTCCAACAGCCTGCCAGCCAGTCAGCCTGCCAGCCAGTCAGCCTGCCAGCCAGTCAGCCAGCCAGCCAGCCAGCCAGCCAGCCAGCCAGTCAGCCCTATGCTGCAATTTATTGATATGCGCTGTTTAATCACACCTCAAATTAGCAGTCGTGTTCAGCAGTCATATGTTACAAGACCCTGATGGGACGCAGAGAGGGAGGGAGAGAGAGAGAGAGAGAGAGAGAGAGAGGCAGAGAGAGAGAGAGAGAGAAAGTGAGAGAGAGGGGGGAGAGAGAGAGAGAGGGGGAGAGGGAGAGAGAGAGACACAGAGAGAGGGAGAGAGGGATGGAGAGAGAGAGACAAAGAAAGAGAGGGAGAGGGAGAGAGAGAGAGAGAGACAGAGAGAGAGAGAGAGAGACAGAGAGACACAGAGAGAGAGAGGGAGGGAGAGGGAGAGAGAGAGAGACAGAGAGAGAGACACACAGAGAGAGAGGGAGGAGAGGGAGAGAGAGACAGAGAGACACAGAGAAAGAGAGAGAGGGAGGGAGAGGGAGAGAGAGACACACAGAGAGAGAGAGAGAGAGAGAGACACAGAGAGAGAGAGACAGAGAGACACAGAGAGAGAGAGGGAGGGAGAGGGAGAGAGAGAGACAGAGAGAGAGAGACAGAGAGACACAGAGAGTCAACGGAAGTTGTTTTCTGTTGGTGGTGAGCGAACTTAGGATATATTTGTTGTCTTAAGGACAAGGTGTAACAGGCTGAGCTAAAGGTTGAACTTTAGCACATATAGCTTGTTAGCAAGTAGGGCACACCGATTGGTGTCACCTCGTTACTCGGTATGTGTTACACCTGTGCTGGTTGCCATCTCGTTAGTGGGAAGGTGTTTCACCTGTGCTGGCCCAGTGCTCCGGTGGTCTTGAGAGATTTGGCAGGTTAACACCTGAACTTGGCCCTCCCTAGTTTTAGTTCCTGACAAACAATCCTTTATCTGATCTTCTCTGTTTTTCTTTAGCTCCACTTTTTGCTTTGCTTCCCGTCTTTTGGTGTGGGATTTTATTTTTTGTTCTCTTCTTGGGCAAATTTAGTGGGTCTCATAGTTAGGTCCCAGTTGTTGTTGCTAGTCAAATTTTTCAGAAGGGGTCTTTCAGAACCCCTCCTAAAACCCCACCTGTTTAGTTTTGGTTGTTGTCAGTGACTCTTTGTTAGTTCCCCCTTCTGTTTGATCGACAGTATTGTTTTTAAAACTGGGGAGCATAACGACCTCAACAGTTCTGTAAACATTACACCTGCTGGGACTGGGCCTGGCTGTTTGCTGCCTTTCCTCTCCTTCTGTCTCTCTGTTACTCGCTCTGTCTTTGTCTTTGTCTTCTCTCAGTCTTTGTCTCCCCTCACTCTCTCTGTCTTTGTCTCCTCTCTCTGTCTTTGTCTTCTCTCAGTCTTTGTCTCCCCTCGCTCTCTCCCTTTGTCTACTCTCTCTGTCTTTGTCTCCTCTCTCTGTCTTTGTCTTCTCTCAGTCTTTGTCTCCCCTCGCTCTCTCCCTTTGTCTACTCTCTCTGTCTTTGTCTCCTCTCTCTGTCTTTGTCTTCTCTCAGTCTTTGTCTCCCCTCACTCTCTCTGTCTTTGTCTCCTCTCTCTGTCTTTGTCTTCTCTCAGTCTTTGTCTCCCCTCGCTCTCTCCCTTTGTCTACTCTCTCTGTCTTTGTCTCCTCTCTCTGTCTTTGTCTTCTCTCAGTCTTTGTCTCCCCTCGCTCTCTCCCTTTGTCTACTCTCTCTGTCTTTGTCTCCTCTCTCTGTCTTTGTCTTCTCTCAGTCTTTGTCTCCCCTCGCTCTCTCCCTTTGTCTACTCTCTCTCTCTTTGTCTCCTCTCTCTGTCTTTGTCTTCTCTCAGTCTTTGTCTCCCCTCGCTCTCTCCCTTTGTCTACTCTCTCTGTCTTTGTCTCCTCTCTCTGTCTTTGTCTTCTCTCAGTCTTTGTCTCCCCTCGCTCTCTCCCTTTGTCTACTCTCTCTGTCTTTGTCTCCTCTCTCTGTCTTTGTCTTCTCTCAGTCTTTGTCTCCCCTCACTCTCTCTGTCTTTGTCTCCTCTCTCTGTCTTTGTCTTCTCTCAGTCTTTGTCTCCCCTCGCTCTCTCCCTTTGTCTACTCTCTCTGTCTTTGTCTCCTCTCTCTGTCTTTGTCTTCTCTCAGTCTTTGTCTCCCCTCGCTCTCTCCCTTTGTCTACTCTCTCTGTCTTTGTCTCCTCTCTCTGTCTTTGTCTTCTCTCAGTCTTTGTCTCCCCTCGCTCTCTCCCTTTGTCTACTCTCTCTCTCTTTGTCTCCTCTCTCTGTCTTTGTCTTCTCTCAGTCTTTGTCTCCCCTCGCTCTCTCCCTTTGTCTACTCTCTCTGTCTTTGTCTCCTCTCTCTGTCTTTGTCTCCTCTCTCTGTCTTTGTCTCCCCTTACTCTCTCTGTCTCTGTCTTTGTCTCACTCTCTCTGTCTTTCTCTCCCCTCATTCTCTCCATCTTTGTCTCTTCTCTCTGTCTTTGTCTCCCCCAACTGTCTCTGTCTGTCTGTCTCATCTCACTCTTTCTGTCTTTGTCTCACTCTCTCTGTCTTTGTCTCCTCTCACTCTCTCTGTCTTTGTCTCCTCTCACTCTCTCTGTCTTTGTCTCATCTCTCTGTCTTTGTCTCGCGTCACTCTCTGTCTTTGTCTCACTCTCTCTGTCTTTGTCTCATCTCACTCTCTCTGTCTTTGTCTCCTCACTCTCTTTGTCTTTGTCTCCTCACTCTCTCTGTCTTTGTCTCATCTCACTCTCTCTGTCTTTGTCTCACTCTCTCTGTCTTTGTCTCACTCTCTCTGTCTTTGTCTCCTCACTCTCTTTTGTCTTTGACTCCTCACGCTCTCTGTCTTTGTCTCACTCTCTCTGTCTTTGTCTCCTCTCACTCTCGCTATCTTTGTCTCATCTCACTCTTTCTGTCTTTGTCTCACTCTCTCTGTCTTTGTCTCCTCTCACTCTCTCTGTCTTTGTCTCATCTCACTCTCTCTGTCTTTGTCTCATCTCACTCTCTCTGTCTTTGTCTCACTCTCTCTGTCTTTGTCTCCTCTCACTCTCTGTCTTTATCTCATCTCACTCTCTCTGTCTTTGTCTCATCTCTCTGTAATTGTCTCATCTCACTTTCTCTGTCTTTGTCTCATCTCACTCTCTCTGTCTTTGTCTCATCTCACTCTCTCTGTCTTTGTCTCACTCTCTCTGTCTTTGTCTCATTTCACTCTCTCTGTCTTTGTCTCCTCTCACTCTGTCGTGTTCTTAATGTAGTGTTCTTAATGTCGTGTCTTTGTCTCACTCTCTCTGTCTTTGTCTCATCTCACTCTCTCTGTCTTTGTCTCCTCTCACTCTCTCTGTCTTTGTCTCACTCTCTCTGTCTTTGTCTCATCTCACTCTCTCTGTCTTTGTCTCCTCTCACTCTCTCTGTCTTTGTCTCATCTCACTCTGTCTTTGTCTCATCTCACTCTCTCTGTCTTTGTCTCCTCACTCTCTCTCTCTGTAATTGTCTCATGTCACTCTCTCTGTCTTTGTCTCCCCTCACACTCTCTGTCTTTGTCTCCTCACTCTCTCTCTCTCTGTAATTGTCTCATCTCACTCTCTTACACAGACTAATTTCTGAGGGTGTTGCTACACTCCAGGACCTGGAATTTAGGCTTACGGGTGCTTTAATGATGCATCATTCCTACAAACAGCCAGGACTAAGATGTAACATCTGTCCTATAAACAGCCAGGACTAAGATGTAACATCTTTCCTACAAACAGCCAGGACTAAGATGTAACATCTGTCCTATAAACAGCCAGGACTAAGATGTAACATCTGTCCTATAAACAGCCAGGACTAAGATGTAACATCTTTCCTATAAACAGCCAGGACTAAGATGTAACATCTTTCCTATAAACAGCCAGGACTAAGATGTAACATCTGTCCTATAAACAGCCAGGACTAAGATGTAACATCTTTCCTATAAACAGCCAGGACTAAGATGTAACATCTGTCCTATAAACAGCCAGGACTAAGATGTAACATCTTTCCTATAAACAGCCAGGACTAAGATGTAACATCTGTCCTATAAACAGCCAGGACTAAGATGTAACATATTTCCTATAAACAGCCAGGACTAAGATGTAACATCTGTCCTATAAACAGCCAGGACTAAGATGTAACATCTTTCCTATAAACAGCCAGGACTAAGATGTAACATCTGTCCTATAAACAGCCAGGACTAAGATGTAACATCTGTCCTATAAACAGCCAGGACTAAGATGTAACATCTTTCCTATAAACAGCCAGGACTAAGATGTAACATCTGTCCTATAAGCAGCCAGGACTAAGATGTAACATCTTTCCTATAAACAGCCAGGACTAAGATGTAACATCTTTCCTACAAACAGCCAGGACTAAGATGTAACATCTGTCCTATAAACAGCCAGGACTAAGATGTAACATCTGTCCTATAAACAGCCAGGACTAAGATGTAACATCTGTCCTATAAACAGCCAGGACTAAGATGTAACATCTGTCCTATAAACAGCCAGGACTAAGATGTAACATCTGTCCTATAAACAGCCAGGACTAAGATGTAACATCTGTCCTATAAACAGCCAGGACTAAGATGTAACATCTTTCCTATAAACAGCCAGGACTAAGATGTAACATCTGTCCTATAAGCAGCCAGGACTAAGATGTAACATCTGTCCTATAAACAGCCAGGACTAAGATGTAACATCTGTCCTATAAACAGCCAGGACTAAGATGTAACATCTGTCCTATAAACAGCCAGGACTAAGATGTAACATCTTTCCTATAAACAGCCAGGACTAAGATGTAACATCTGTCCTATAAGCAGCCAGGACTAAGATGTAACATCTGTCCTATAAACAGCCAGGACTAAGATGTAACATCTGTCCTATAAACAGCCAGGACTAAGATGTAACATCTGTCCTATAAACAGCCAGGACTAAGATGTAACATACTTTTCCCAAAACACCACGCAAAGAGAACGTTGGCTAAGTGCGTCTTTGAGGCAAGTGTCAATATTGATAGGATCGAAAGTAAGACAACGCTGCTCTCGGATCAGTTTTCTCCATTTAAATCTTACCTTAACATTATCATTATTACAATACTGACATCATTACAATACTGACCACGGATCAGCTCCTAGAGAGATTTTTACCACCTATGGCTTCAAATTATGCTTAACCTATAATAATGTGCTAACTCAAGATTTGGCACATAATTTGTCTGAAAAATATTCAGACAAATTAGACTGTAGCCTACAAGTAGCAAAATATAGCTATATTGACTGAAAATGAAAAGTATTGAAATATTATTGAAATAGGCCTATAGTCTCGTGTATTTATAATTTAATGTTTTCTTGATCGTATCAATTGGAAACACATTGGCAACTTTGTATTTGTAAGTCAACTTTGTTCTGAAGTTATCGGAGGTCACAGAGACGGATAGACCATGCGTAGACTTGTAACGACCCACTTAGCTGTTCTACGAGTGTAACGAACCACTTAGCTGTTCTACGAGTGTAACGAACCACTTAGCTGTTCTACGAGTGTAACGACCCACTTAGCTGTTCTACGAGTGTGACGACCCACTTAGCTGTTCTACGAGTGTAACGACCCACTTAGCTGTTCTACGAGTGTAATGAACCACTTAGCTGTTCTACGAGTGTAATGAACCACTTAGCTGTTCTACGAGTGTAACGACCCACTTAGCTGTTCTACGAGTGTAACGACGCTGTTCTACGAGTGTAACAACCCACTTAGCTGTTCTACGAGTGTAACGACCCACTTAGCTGTTCTACGAGTGTAACGACCCACTTAGCTGTTCTACGAGTGTAACGAACCACTTAGCTGTTCTACGAGTGTAACGAACCACTTAGCTGTTCTACGAGTGTAACGACCCACTTAGCTGTTCTACGAGTGTAACGAACCACTTAGCTGTTCTACGAGTGTAACGGATCTCCGTCCTCCTCTTCTGAGGAGGAGAAGCGAGAAGGATCGGAGGACCAAAACGTAGCGTGGTTAAGTGTCCATAATGTTTATTTTAAAACATAAACTGAACACTACGATATACAAAACAATGAACGTGAAATGAACGAAACAGTCCCGTGTGGCGACAAACACTGACACGGAAGACAAACACCCACAACTCAACAGTGAAACCCAGGCTACCTAAGTATGATTCTCAATTAGGGACAACAATTGACAGCTGCCTCGGATTGAGAACCATACTAGGCCGAACTCAAAAACCAACATAGAAAAACAAACAGACTGCCCACCCCAAGACAAAAACAAAGGAACTAAGGTAAGAACGTGACAGTACCCCCCCCCCCCCCCCCACACATTAAGAACACGACATTAAGAACACGACATTAAGAACATGACATTAAGAACACTACATTAAGAACATGACATTACGAATATGACATTAAGAACACGACATTAAGAACACGACATTAAGAACACTACATTAAGAACACGACATTAAGAACACGACATTAAGAACACGACATTAAGAACACGACATTAAGAACACGACATTAAGAACACGACATTAAGAACACGACATTAAGAACACGACATTAAGAACACGACATTAAGAACACGACATTAAGAACACTACATTAAGAACACGACATTAAGAACACGACATTAAGAACACTACATTAAGAACACGACATTAAGAACACTACATTAAGAACACGACATTAAGAACACGACATTAAGAACATGACATTAAGAACACTACATTAAGAACACGACATTAAGAACACTACATTAAGAACACGACATTAAGAACACGACATTAAGAACACGACATTAAGAACACTACATTAAGAACACGACATTAAGAACACTACATTAAGAACACGACATTAAGAACACGACATTAAGAACATGACATTAAGAACACGACATTAAGAACACGACATTAAGAACACTACATTAAGAACATGACATTAAGAACATGACATTAAGAACACGACATTAAGAACACTACATTAAGAACACGACATTAAGAACATGACATTAAGAACACTACATTAAGAACATGACATTAAGAACACTACATTAAGAACATGACATTAAGAACACGACATTAAGAACACTACATTAAGAACATGACATTAAGAACATGACATTAAGAACACGACATTAAGAACACTACATTAAGAACACGACATTAAGAACATGACATTAAGAACACGACATTAAGAACATGACATTAAGAACACTACATTAAGAACATGACATTAAGAACATGACATTAAGAACACGACATTAAGAACACTACATTAAGAACACGACATTAAGAACACTACATTAAGAACACGACATTAAGAACACGACATTAAGAACACTACATTAAGAACACGACATTAAGAACACGACATTAAGAACACGACATTAAGAACACTACATTAAGAACACTACATTAAGAACACGACATTAAGAACACGACATTAAGAACATGACATTAAGAACACTACATTAAGAACACGACATTAAGAACACGACATTAAGAACATGACATTAAGAACACGACATTAAGAACACTACATTAAGAACACGACATTAAGAACATGACATTAAGAACACTACATTAAGAACACTACATTAAGAACACGACATTAAGAACACGACATTAAGAACACTACATTAAGAACACGACATTAAGAACACTACATTAAGAACACGACATTAAGAACACGACATTAAGAACACGACATTAAGAACACTACATTAAGAACACTACATTAAGAACACGACATTAAGAACACGACATTAAGAACATGACATTAAGAACACTACATTAAGAACACGACATTAAGAACACGACATTAAGAACATGACATTAAGAACACGACATTAAGAACACTACATTAAGAACACGACATTAAGAACATGACATTAAGAACACTACATTAAGAACATGACATTAAGAACACTACATTAAGAACATGACATTAAGAACATGACATTAAGAACACTACATTAAGAACACTACATTAAGAACATGACATTAAGAACATGACATTAAGAACATGACATTAGCGTTGGCAGAGGTTTGAGTGTTGGCTACTACACCCACTACTCAACACCTGTCATCAACAGGTACCAGCGTGATAGAACCTGTACACCAGCCGCCCTTCCGTACCCTCACTCCCACCTACAGGGAGAGAACACATTATCGGGGAGAGAAAGAGAAGGAGGGAACTCATTATGGGAGAGAGAGAGGAGGGAACTCATTAAGGGAGAGAGAGAGAGGAGGGAACATTTTGGGGGAGAGAGAGTGAAGGAGGGAACTCATTATGGGGGAGAGAGAGAGGAGGGAACTCATTATGGGGGACAGAGAGAGGAGGGAACTCATTATGGGGGAGAGAGAGAGTAGGGAACATTTTGGGAGAGAGAGTGAAGGAGGGAACTCATTATGGGGGAGAGAAAGAGAAGGAGGGAACTCATTATGGGGGAGAGAGAGAGGAGGGAACTCATTATGGGGGAGAGAGAGAGGAGGGAACTCATAATGGGGGAGAGAGAGAGGAGGGAACTCATTATGGGGGAGAGAGAGGAGGGAACTCATTATGGGGGAGAGAGAGAGGAGGGAACTCATTATGGGGGAGAGAGAGAGAAGGAGGGAACTAATGGGGGATTGAGAGAGAGGAGGGAACTCATTATGGGGGAGAGAGAGAGAAGGAGGGAACTCATTATGGGGGAGAGAGAGAGAAGGAGGGAACTCATTATGGGGGAGAGAGAGAGAGAGAAGGAGAATCTGAATCTAGAATCTGGGCTTCCAGTACCTGAACAACAGCACATTATTATTTATGTAGAGCAATTTGCCAGATTTTAACTGAGTAGAAATGGTTCCTAATCACCGATATAGGTTGTTCCTAATCACTGATATAGGGTCAGTTATGTGTTCATGTACATTAATGGTTAATGTTGATTGGGGGTTAGGGTAATCTGATCCTATGTCAGTGGTTAAGGATACATTTTAACCGTAGTGAGCAACACACGGTTAACAGTTATGTTATAAATGAAGTCAACTGCAGAAGGCTTTCTACAGAATTGAAAGAGAACATATTAGGCATTATGATTAGATAATCTTGGCAAAGGATCAGTGTAGTTCAGGTATGATAAGGGCGATAGGATCCTGGAGGCCGGAAGCTGTGTGTGAGAAAGGAAACGCCAGGGTCGTCTGACTGTCAGGAAATATCTGTTAACTTTATTTTGTTGTATTGAGGAATAACGGTGACTCATCTTCAACCACTGGCTGTTACCACGGAGACAGAGACAGAGTGAGAAGCAGTTATCTTTTTCAGATTTGATTGAGAAATCACTAATGATGAAGAAACAGAGGGCAGGTCTGTTTGTTCAGCATACGCTAAATGTAAAGCCAATATGGTGGAGGAACAGTATATTGAAACGCAAAATACCTTTTTCACATGCACAGGTAGGGCTGGGCGGTATACCATGTTTTACTATATACCAGTATTGATGCACGGACCGGTTTGTGTTTTTACTTTACCTTCCATAACGGTATTTTAATGTTTGGTTTGTGATACGCCATGTGTAACGTCCATTTTGGATAGTTTACTCCGCTACTTGAGTTGTTCTGCCTTATTATTATTGGACCCTGCTGGTCATCTATGAATATTTGAACATCTTGGCCATGTTCTGTTATAATCTCCACCCGGCAACAGCCAGAAGAGGACTGGCCACCCCACATAGCCTGGTTCCTCTCTAGGTTTAAACATCAATGTTAGTCACTAAAATCAATCAATCAAATGTATTTATATAGCCCTTCTTACGTCAGCTGATGTCCCAAAGTGCTGTACAGAAACCCAGCCTAAAACCCCAAACAGCATGCAATGCAGGTGTAGAAGCACGGTGGCTAGGAAAAACTCCCTAGAAAGGCCAAAACCTAGGAAGAAACCTAACTAACAGTAAACATTACACATACAGAAGTTTCAAAACAATAAAGACAATCCAAATGTCATATTATATATATACAGTGTTTTAACAATGTACAAATGGTTAAAGGACACAAGATAAAATAAATAAGCATAAATATGAGTTGTATTTACAATGGTGTTTGTTCTTCACTGGTTGCCCTTTTCTCGTGGCAACAGGTCACAAATCTTGCTGCTGTGATGGCACACTGTGGAATTTTACCCAGTAGATATGGGAGTTTATCAAAATTGGAATTGGTTTCGAATTCTTTGTGGATCAGTGTAATCTGAGAGAAATATGTGTCTCTAATATGGTCATACATTGGGCAGGAGGTTAGGAAGTGCAGCTCAGTTTCCACCTCATTTTGTGGGCAATGAGCACATAGCCTGTTTTATCTCTAGAGCCATGTCTGCCTACGGCGGCCTTTCTCAATAGCAAGGCTATGCTCACTGAGTCTGTACATAGTCAAAGCTTTCCTTAAGTTTGGGTCAGTCACAGTGGTCAGGTATTCTGCCGCTGTGTACTCTCTGTTTAGGGCCAAATAGCATTCTAGTTTGCTCTGTTTTTTTGTTAATTCTTTCCAATGTGTCAAGTAATTATCTTTTTGTTTTCTCATGATTTGGGAATTGGGAATGGGAATTGATGGGAAATGATGTAAATATATCACTAGCCACTTTAAAGAATGCTACCTTATATAATGTTACTTACCCTACATTATTCATCTCATATGCATACGTATATACTGTACTCTATATCATCGACTGTATCCTTATGTAATACATGTATCACTAGCCACTTTAAACTATGCCACTTTGTTTACATACTCATCTCATTTGTACATACTGTACTCGATACCATCTACTGTATCTTGCCTATGCTGCTCTGTACCATCACTCATTCATATATCCTTATGTACATATTCTTTATCCCCTTAAACTGTGTACAAGACAGTAGTTTTGGAATTGTTAGTTAGATTACTTGTTATTACTGCATTGTCGGAACTAGAAGCACAAGCATTTCGCTACACTCGCATTAACATCTGCTAACCATGTGTATGTGACAAATAAAATTTGATTTGATTTTATTTTATTTGGTTGGGTCTAATTGTGCTGCTGTCCTGGGGCTCTGTGGGGTGTGTTTCTGTTTGTGAACAGAGCCCCAGGACCAGCTTGCTTAGGGGACTCTTCTCCAGGTTCATCTCTCTGTAGGTGATGGCTTTGTTATGGAAGGTTTGGGAATCGCTTCCTTTTAGGTGGTTGTAGAATTTAATGGCTCTTTTCTGGATTTTGATAATTAGTGGGTATCGGTAGCCATTTCACATCCGTTACACAAGCAATGCAGATGTAGAAGCACAGTGGCTAGGAAAAACTCCCTAGAATGGCAGTGACCTAGGAAGAAACCTAGAGAGGAACCAGGCTCTGAGGGATGGCCAGTCCTCTTCTGGCTGTGCCGGGTGGAGATTATAACAGAACATGGCCAAGATGTTCAAAGGTTCATAGATGACCAGCAGGGTTAAATAATAATAATCACAGTGGTTGTAGAGGGTGCAACAGGTCAGCACCTCAGGAGTAAATATCAGTTGGCTTTTCATTGCCGATCATTCAGAGTTGGAGACAGCAGGTGAGGTAGAGAGAGAGAGTCGAAAACAGCAGGTCTGGGACAGGTAGCACGTCCAGTGAACAGGTCAGGGTTCCATAGCCGCAGGCAGAACAGTTGAAACTGGAGCAGCAGCACGACCAGATGGACTGGGGACAACAAGGAGTCATCATGCCAGGTAGTCCTGAGGTGTGGTCCTAGGGCTCAGGTCCTCCGGGAGAAGAGAGAAAAGAGAGAGAATTAGAGGGAGCATACTTAAATTCACACAGGACACCGGATAAGACAGGAGAAATACTCCAGATATTACAGACTGATCCTAGCCCCCCAGACACATAAACTATTGCAGCATAAATACTGGAGGCTGAGACAGGAGGGGTCAGGAGACACTGTGGCCCCATCCGACGATACCCCCGGACAGGGCCAACCAGGCAGGATATAGCCCCACCCACTTTGCCAAAGCACAGCCACCACACCACTAGAGGGATATCTTCAACCACCAACTTACTATCCTGAGACAAGGCCGAGTACAGCCAACGAAAATCTCCCGATCTCATGGGGGTGCGCCAACCCGGACAGGAAGATCACGTCAGTGACTCAACCCACTCAAGTGACGCACCCCTCCTAGGAATGGCATGGAAGAGCACCAGTAAGCCAGTGACTCAGCCCCCGTAATAGGGTTAGAGGCAGAGAATCCCTGTGGAGAGAGGGGAACCGGCCAGGCAGAGACAGCAAGTTGCTCCAGAGCCTTTCCGTTCACCTTCACACTCCTGGGCCAGACTACACTCAATCATAGGACCTACTGAAAAGATGAGCCTTCATTAAAGACTTAAAGGTCGAGACCGAGTCTGCGTCTCTGACATGGATAGGCAGACACTTCCATAAAAATGGAGCTCTATAGGAGAAAGCCCTTTCTCCAGCTGTTTGCTTAGTGAATCTAGGGACAGTAAGGAGACCTGAGTGTTGTGACCGCAGTGTACATACTTATCACCAAGAACACCTCCCTGGCATTTTCATTCGTTGTCATGTCAACACTGTATTCAAAGTTCCCATCATTACATTGTAACTATAGAATTATTATTATTATTATTATTATTATTTCCATGATTCAAGTGTTTTGCTCTAAATCGCAAGTCAGATCGAAATTGCAACATTTGGTTAAAAATAAGACTAGATTGTTTGCCCATATCGTGCAGCCCTACTTGGCAGTGTGCATCAAACCTGGGACTGAGAGACTGAAGAACAGCAATCACTTGAGCTTCTATCTCAAGGCCATCAGACTGCTAAACAGCAATCACTAACTCAGAGAGGCTGCTGCCTACATGGAGACCCAATCACTGGCCACTTAAACAAATGGCTCACTAGTCACTTTTAAACAATGCCACTTTAATCATGTGTATATCTTACATTACTCATATGTATATACTGTATTTTATACCATCTACTGCACCTTGCCTTGTCAGCTCGGGGGGGATTCGATCTTGCAACCTTTTGGTCACTAGTCCAACACTCTAACCACTAGTCTACCTGCAGCCCCATATATATTTATATGTACATATTCTCATTCGCACCCATTTAGATTTGTGTGTATTAGGTAGTTGTTGAGGAATTGCTAGATTACTTGTTAGATTTGTGTGTATTAGGTATTTGTTGAGGAATTGTTAGATTACTTGTTAGATTTGTGTGTATTAGGTAGTTGTTGAGGAATTGCTAGATTACTTGTTAGATATTACTGCACTGTCGGAACTAGAAGCGCAAGCATTTCGCTACACTCACATTAACATATGCTAACCAATGTGTATGTGAACAATAACATTTGATTTGATTTGATTTGAAAATGTTCTCAAATGACTGATGGAAATACAGGAAATCATTTTTTAATTGGAGTTGAATTGAACAGTATAGAATGGAGGAAGACCCATTGAAATCACTTAGATTGTATGTGTTGCCACCCTAGGAGTTACTCACTACTCATAAAGCAAATGTAGAACTTGTAATTATTCCAAAACATCATACCGCCCAGCCCTATGGCCCAGCCCTATGGCCCAGCCCTATGGCCCAGCCCTATGACCCAGCCCTATGGCCCAGCCCTATGGCCCAGCCCTATGACCCAGCCCTATGGCCCAGCCCTATGGTCCAGCTCTATGGTCCAGCCCTATGGCCCAGCCCTATGGCCCAGCCCTATGGCCCAGCCCTATGACCCAGCCCTATGGCCCAGCCCTATGGCCCAGCCCTATGACCCAGCCCTATGGCCCAGCCCTATGGTCCAGCTCTATGGTCCAGCCCTATGGCCCAGCCCTATGGCCCAGCCCTATGGCCCAGCCCTATGACCCAGCCCTATGGCCCAGCCCTATGACCCAGCCCTATGGCCCAGCCCTATGGTCCAGCTCTATGGTCCAGCCCTATGGCCCAGCCCTATGACCCAGCCCTATGGCCCAGCCCTATGGTCCAGCTCTATGGTCCAGCCCTATGGCCCAGCCCTATGACCCAGCCCTATGGCCCAGCCCTATGACCCAGCCCTATGGCCCAGCTCTATGGCCCAGCCCTATGGCCCAGCCCTATGGCCCAGCCCTATGGCCCAGCTCTATGGCCCAGCCCTATGGCCCAGCCCTATGGTCCAGCTCTATGGTCCAGCCCTATGGCCCAGCCCTATGACCCAGCCCTATGGCCCAGCCCTATGGTCCAGCTCTATGGTCCAGCCCTATGGCCCAGCCCTATGACCCAGCCCTATGGCCCAGCCCTATGACCCAGCCCTATGGCCCAGCTCTATGGCCCAGCCCTATGGCCCAGCCCTATGGCCCAGCCCTATGACCCAGCCCTATGGCCCAGCCCTATGGCCCAGCCCTATGACCCAGCTCTATGGCCCAGCTCTATGACCCAGCCCTATGGCCCAGCCCTATGGCCCAGCCCTATGGCCCAGCTCTATGGCCCAGCCCTATGGCCCAGCCCTATGGCCCAGCTCTATGGCCCAGCCCTATGGCCCAGCCCTATGGCCCAGCTCTATGGCCCAGCCCTATGGCCCAGCCCTATGGCCCAGCTCTATGGCCCAGCCCTATGGCCCAGCTCTATGGCCCAGCCCTATGGCCCAGCTCTATGGCCCAGCCCTATGGCCCAGCTCTATGGCCCAGCCCTATGGCCCAGTTCTATGGCCCAGCCCTATGGCCCAGCCCTATGGCCCAGCTCTATGGCCCAGCTCTATGGCCCAGCTCTATGGCCCAGCCCTATGGCCCAGCCCTATGGCCCAGCTCTATGGCCCAGCCCTATGGCCCAGCTCTATGGCCCAGCTCTATGGCCCAGCTCTATGCACACGTCATGGTAACTGGTAGCAGGATTCAGGTTCAACATCAGCAACATAATAAGAATAATAATTAGAATAATAATAAGAAGAAGCCAAGGGGCGAGAGTACATAATGAAACCCAAAATATCCATCATGGTAACCAGGAGGACTGACTGGACACACACACACACACACACACACACACACACACACACACACACACACACACACACACACACACTGTAGGGGAAGTCTAATAACTTGTATTGGACGGGTATCTGGGGACGGTTCTGACATCTCAGTCTGTCTGATATGAGTGTGACAGGTCGGTGAGCTCTGACTGGAAACCTGGGACGAGGATCTGAAAGCCACCCGGCCACCATTCTGGGTAGTGGCATGCATTCACCCTTCTTCCTTCGTCTTCTTCTCCTCCTCACTCCTTCTCTGTACCTCTTTTCTCTCTGTCCCCCACACTCCTTTTCTCTCTTTCCACCTTCGTTGGGTCCCCTGCCAGTCCCATGCTGTCGCCACCCTGCCTCCCTCCCCTCTGTCCCATGCTGTCGTCACCCTGGCTCCCCCGTTGGAGCTGCTCTGTCACTCCCTCTCCCACCTTCGTTGGGTCCCCTGCCAGTCCCATGCTGTCGCCACCCTGGCTCCCCCGTTGGAGCTGCTCTGTCACTCCCTCTCCTCTCTCTGTCCACTTCTCTCTCTCTCTTCTCTCCCTCATTCCTCCCCAACCTCTCTCTCTCTCTCTCCCCCCCCCCCCCCCGGTCCCCAGCCCTATACTGTCGCCACACTGCCTCCCCTCTGTCCCACTGACGCCACACGCTGCTCCCCCTGCTGACCACTTCAAACACCACAGCACAGCCATCAAAGCCCCATGGCCCACAACTTCTGCTTTGACTTAGCACAGCTCTAACCCCAGGGCTTGTGATATACATGAAAGATACTCTTAAACTCCCAGTTTAAACCCTTCCTTTTTTTTCTGCTTGAATTCAATTTTTTTTTATTCCGTAGATATTTTTTCTGAAATGTTTTTTTTGTATCCCTCACCACACACACACACACTCTCTCTCTCCCTCTCTTTCTTTCTCTCTCTCTCTCTTTTCTTCTTTTCTTTTTCTTTGTCAGTGCGATGGTTCTTAATGCTGTCTCTGCGGTGGTTCTGCTGCTGTCTCTGCGGTGGTTCTGCTGCTGTCTCTGCGGTGGTTCTGCTGCTGTCTCTGTGGTGGTTCTGCTGCTGTCTCTGCGGTGGTTCTGCTGTTGCTTCAGTGGTGGTTCTGCTGCTGCTTCGGTGGTGGTTCTGCTGCTGTCTCTGCGGTGGTTCTGCTGCTGTCTCTGCGGTGGTTCTGCTGCTGTCTCTGCGGTGGTTCTGCTGCTGTCTCTGCGGTGGTTCTGCTGCTGTCTCTGCGGTGGTTCTGCTGCTGTCTCTGCGGTGGTTCTGCTGCTGCTTCGGTGGTGGTTCTGCTGCTGTCTCTGCGGTGGTTCTGCTGCTGTCTCTGCGGTGGTTCTGCTGTTGCTTCGGTGGTGGTTCTGCTGCTGTCTCTGCGGTGGTTCTGCTGCTGTCTCTGCGGTGGTTCTGCTGCTGTCTCTGCGGTGGTTCTGCTGCTGCTTCGGTGGTGGTTCTGCTGCTATCTCGGTGGTGGTTCTGCTGCTACCTCATCGGTGGTTCTGCTGCTGCTTCGGTGGTGGTTCTGCTGCTGCTTCGGTGGTGGTTCTGCTGCTGTCTCTGCGGTGGTTCTGCTGCTGTCTCTGTGGTGGTTCTGCTGCTGTCTGCGGTGGTTCTGCTGCTGTCTCTGCGGTGGTTCTGCTGCTGCTTCGGTGGTGGTTCTGCTGCTGTCTCTGCGGTGGTTCTGCTGCTGTCTCTGCGGTGGTTCTGCTGCTGTCTCTGTGGTGGTTCTGCTGCTGTCTCTGCGGTGGTTCTGCTGTTGCTTCAGTGGTGGTTCTGCTGCTGCTTCGGTGGTGGTTCTGCTGCTGTCTCTGCGGTGGTTCTGCTGCTGTCTCTGCGGTGGTTCTGCTGCTGTCTCTGCGGTGGTTCTGCTGCTGTCTCTGCGGTGGTTCTGCTGCTGTCTCTGCGGTGGTTCTGCTGCTGTCTCTGCGGTGGTTCTGCTGCTGCTTCGGTGGTGGTTCTGCTGCTGTCTCTGCGGTGGTTCTGCTGCTGTCTCTGCGGTGGTTCTGCTGTTGCTTCGGTGGTGGTTCTGCTGCTGTCTCTGCGGTGGTTCTGCTGCTGTCTCTGCGGTGGTTCTGCTGCTGTCTCTGCGGTGGTTCTGCTGCTGCTTCGGTGGTGGTTCTGCTGCTATCTCGGTGGTGGTTCTGCTGCTACCTCATCGGTGGTTCTGCTGCTGCTTCGGTGGTGGTTCTGCTGCTGCTTCGGTGGTGGTTCTGCTGCTGTCTCTGCGGTGGTTCTGCTGCTGTCTCTGTGGTGGTTCTGCTGCTGTCTGCGGTGGTTCTGCTGCTGTCTCTGCGGTGGTTCTGCTGCTGCTTCGGTGGTGGTTCTGCTGCTGTCTCTGCGGTGGTTCTGCTGCTGTCTCTGCGGTGGTTCTGCTGCTGTCTCTGCTGTGGTTCTGCTGCTGCTTCGGTGGTGGTTCTGCTGCTTCGGTGGTGGTTCTGCTGCCTCGGCGGTGGTTCTGCTGCTGCTTCGGTGGTGGTTCTGCTGTCTCTGCGGTGGTTCTGCTGTCTCGGTGGTGGTTCTGCTGCTGCTTCGGTGGTGGTTCTGCTGCCTCGGCGGTGGTTCTGCTGCTGCTTCGGTGGTGGTTCTGCTGTCTCTGCGGTGGTTCTGCTGTCTCGGTGGTGGTTCTGCTGCTGCTTCGGTGGTGGTTCTGCTGCCTCGGTGGTGGTTCTGCTGCTGCTTCGGTGGTGGTTCTGCTGCCTCGGCGGTGGTTCTGCTGCTGCTTCGGTGGTGGTTCTGCTGTCTCTGCGGTGGTTCTGCTGTCTCGGTGGTGGTTCTGCTGCTGCTTCGGTGGTGGTTCTGCTGTCTCGGTGGTGGTTCTGCTGTCTCGGTGGTGGTTCTGCTGCCTCGGTGGTGGTTCTGCTGCCTCGGTGGTGGTTCTGCTGTCTCGGTGGTGGTTCTGCTGCCTCGGTGGTGGTTCTGCTGTCTCGGTGGTGGTTCTGCTGTCTCGGTGGTGGTTCTGCGACCTCGGCGGTGGTTCTGCTGTCTCGGTGGTGGTTCTGCTGCCTCTTTTCACAGAGTTTAATTAGTCATTTATTTTAAGGCATTGGCGCCGCTTCACACACACCACCACACACATACAAACACACACACTAGAACACACACATACAAACACACACACTAGAACACACACACATACAAACACACACACTAGAACACACACACATACAAACACACACACTAGAACACACACACACATACACACACTTCCTGCAACAGGTCCAATAGTTGTACTCTGCCATGGTATAACAGACAGTGTACTACGGGTATGATAAAACATATATTTTTACTGCTCTAATTACATTTGTAACCAGTTTATAAAAGCAATAAGGCACCTCATGAGTTTGTTGTATATGGCCAATATACCACAGTATACCATATAGTATCATATGGTATAATATAGTATAATAAAATATAGTATAATATAGTTTAGTATAATATAATATAGTATAATATAGTTTAGTGTAATATAGGATAGTATAATATAGTATAGTATAATATAGTTTAGTATAATATAATATAGTATAATATAGTATAGTATAATATAGTTTAGTATAATATAATATAGTATAATATAGTTTAGTGTAATATAGGATAGTATAATATAGTATAGTATAATATAGTTTAGTATAATATAATATAGTATAATATAGTTTAGTGTAATATAGGATAGTATAATATAGTATAGTATAATATAGTTTAGTATAATATAATATAGTATAATATAGTTTAGTGTAATATAGGATAGTATAATATAGTATAGTATAATATAGTTTAGTATAGTATAGTATAATATTGTTTAGTATTGTATAATATAATATAGTATAATATAGTAGTTTAGTCTAGTGTAATATAGTATAGTATAATATAGTTTCGTATAGTATAATATAGTTTAGTATAATATAGTATAGTATAATATAGTTTAGTATTGTAAAATATAATATAGTATAATATAGTTTAGTATAATATAGTATAGTATAATATAGTTTAGTATAATATAGTATAGTATAATATAGTTTAGTATTGTAAAATATAATATAGTATAATATAGTTTAGTATAATATAGTATAGTATAATATAGTTTTGAATTGTAAAATATAATATAGTATAATATAGTTTAGTATAATATATTATAGTATAATATAGTATATTTAAGCAATAAGTCCCGAGGGGTTGTGTTGTATGGCCAATATACCACGGCCAAGGGCTGTTCTTATGTACTACAGATACAACCCTTAGCCGTGGTATATTGGTCAAATACCACAAACCCCCGAGGTGCCTTATTGCTATTATAAACTGGTTACAAATGTAATTAGAGCAGTAAATATACCATGGCTGTCAGCTAATCAGCATTCAGGGCTCGAACCACCCAGTTTATAATACTGTATAATATATTATCATATAGTATAGTATAATATAATATAGCATGTAGCCAGGGGCGGCAGGGTAGCCTAGTGGTTAGAGCGTTGGACTAGTAACCCCCCCACCTGACAACGTACAAATCTGTCGTTCTGCCCCCTGAACAGGCAGTTAACCCACTGTTCCTAGGCCGTCATTGAAAATAAGAAGTTGTTCTTAACTGACTTGCCTAGTTAAAATAATACAGTATAGCAGTACGCTTGTTTTATTAGAAATTCAAAGTCTAGAAAGCACTTCAGCTACAAAACTGACCTTTATTACAGAGCACATGAGTCACTTCACACTATATACTACGCTGGGGTGTGTGATCACACCTGCAGCGTGCCCATCATATGTGTTTGTGTCAGATCAGGACAATATTATCCAGATAAGTATACATGTATAGCTCAGTGTGATGTACTCTTTGGATTTTTTGCAGACCTTTAACAATACGTTAGGACAAACAATTCTATTTCCCATTGCTCGTTGAGATAGACATTATGTGATGCATTTTGGAAGAGGGTAGGTAGCCTTTTGATCCACATTGATGTAATACCAATATGTACCAGAGGGTGGTGCCTAGTCTGCTTATTAAAGCAGGCAGAGAGTGGAAGTGGCATGCTGCAGGTGTATGGTGGGTAAACTATGTTCTGTTACTCTGCACGCAAAGATAGGGACAACCAACCAATCAATGAACAGGTTCTATGTCCAAACCCCCATTCTATTCCCTCATTTACAGCAGAGCCCTGAGTACTGCAGTAGCATCGGGCCACTGATACAGGACTAGGAAAGGCCCAGTGCACGACTGTTTAAAAATATGAATACATACATTATGATTATTCAGGGGGTGCACCCTCAGTATCACTACTTCCTGCAGCTACGGACACAGGGAGACCGGGACGCAGGGGAACAGGGAGAGCGGGACGCAGGGGAACAGGGAGAGCGGCACACCGGGGGACAGGTACACAGGAGAACAGGGAGACCGGGACACAGGAGAACAGGGAGACCGGGACACAGGAGAACAGGGAGACCGGGACACAGGAGAACGGGGAGACCGGGACACAGCAGGACAGGGAGACCGGGACACAGGAGGACAGGGAGACCGGGACACAGGGGGACAGGGAGACCGGGACACAGGAGGACAGGGAGACCGGGACACAGGGGGACAGGGAGACCGAGACACAGGGGGACAGGGAGAATGGAGGACAGGGAGACCGGGGGACAGGGAGAACGGGACACAGGGAGACCGGGTCGCAGGGGAACAGGGAGAACGGGACGCAGGAGAACAGGGAGACCGGGACACAGGAGAACAGGGAGACAGGGACACAGGAGGACAGGGAGACCGGGACACAGGGGAACAGGGAGACCGGGACACAGGGGGACAGGGAGACGGAGACACAGGGGGACAGGGACACAGGAGAACAGGGAGACCGGGACACAGGGGGACAGGGAGACGGAGACACAGGGGGACAGGGACACAGGAGAACAGGGAGACCGGGACACAGGAGAACAGGGAGACCGGGACACAGCAGGACAGGGACACAGGAGAACAGGGAGAACGGGACACAGGGAGACCGGGACGCAGGGGAACAGGGAGAACGGTACGCAGGGGAACAGGGAGACCAGGGGACAGGGGGAACGGGACACAGGGGGACAGGAGGACAGGGAGACCGGGGGACAGGAGGACAGGGAGACCGGGGGACAGGGAGACCGATACACAGGGGGACAGGGAGACCGGGGGACAGGGAGACCGAGACACAGAAGGACAGGGAGACCTGGACACAGGAGAACAGGGAGACCGGGACACAGGAGAACAGGGAGACAGGGACACAGGAGAACAGGGAGACCGGGACACAGGAGGACAGGGAGATCGGGACACAGGGGGACAGGGAGACCGGGACACAGGAGGACAGGGAGACCGGGACACAGGAGGACAGGGAGACCGGGACACAGGAGGACAGGGAGACCGGGACACAGGAGGACAGGGAGACCAGGACACAGGGAGACCAGGACACAGGGGCACAGGGAGACCGGGACACAGGGGGACAGGGAGACCGGGACACGGGGGGACAGGGAGACCCAAGAGTACCATGCAGCACAGATTAGATAGATTCAGTCAATATTTACTAGATGTTTAAATGTGCTCCTGTTGTATAGATTTAGTCAATATTTACTAGATGTTTTAATGTGCTCCTGTTGTATAGATTCAGTCAATATTTACTAGATGTTTAAATGTGCTCCTGTTGTATAGATTCAGTCAATATTTACTAGATGTTTAAATGTGCTCCTGTTGTATAGATTCAGTCAATATTTACTAGATGTTTTAATGTGCTCCTGTTGTATAGATTCAGTCAATATTTACTAGATGTTTTAATGTGCTCCTGTTGTATAGATTCAGTCAATATTTACTAGATGTTTAAATGTGCTTCTGTTGTATAGATTCAGTCAATATTTACTAGATGTTTTAATGTGCTCCTGTTGTATAGATTTAGTCAATATTTACTAGATGTTTTAATGTGCTCCTGTTGTATAGATTTAGTCAATATTTACTAGATGTTTTAATGTGCTCCTGTTGTATAGATTCAGTCAATATTTACTAGATGTTTTAATGTGCTCCTGTTGTATAGATTTAGTCAATATTTACTAGATGTTTTAATGTGCTCCTGTTGTATAGATTCAGTCAATATTTACTAGATGTTTTAATGTGCTCCTGTTGTATAGATTCAGTCAATATTTACTAGATGTTTTAATGTGCTCCTGTTGTATAGATTCAGTCAATATTTACTAGATGTTTTAATGTGCTCCTGTTGTATAGATTTAGTCAATATTTACTAGATGTTTTAATGTGCTCCTGTTGTATAGATTCAGTCAATATTTACTAGATGTTTTAATGTGCTCCTGTTGTATAGATTCAGTCAATATTTACTAGATGTTTAAATGTGCTCCTGTTGTATAGATTCAGTCAATATTTACTAGATGTTTTAATGTGCTCCTGTTGTATAGATTCAGTCAATATTTACTAGATGTTTTAATGTGCTCCTGTTGTATAGATTCAGTCAATATTTACTAGATGTTTTAATGTGCTCCTGTTGTATAGATTCAGTCAATATTTACTAGATGTTTTAATGTGCTCCTGTTGTATAGATTCAGTCAATATTTACTAGATGTTTTAATGTGCTCCTGTTGTATAGATTCAGTCAATATTTACTAGATGTTTTAATGTGCTCCTGTTGTATAGATTTAGTCAATATTTACAATATGTTTAAATGTGCTCCTGTTGTATAGATTCAGTCAATATTTACTAGATGTTTTAATGTGCTCCTGTTGTATAGATTCAGTCAATATTTACTAGATGTTTTAATGTGCTCCTGTTGTATAGATTTAGTCAATATTTACAATATGTTTAAATGTGCTCCTGTTGTATAGATTCAGTCAATATTTACTAGATGTTTTAATGTGCTCCTGTTGTATAGATTTAGTCAATATTTACAATATGTTTAAATGTGCTCCTGTTGTATAGATTCAGTCAATATTTACTAGATGTTTTAATGTGCTCCTGTTGTATAGATTTAGTCAATATTTACTAGATGTTTAAATGTGCTCCTGTTGTATAGATTCAGTCAATATTTACTAGATGTTTTAATGTGCTCCTGTTGTATAGATTCAGTTATGGGTCGACTAAACAAAGTCTTTGTTGATTCGAATGTAACATTTTATTCCTGAGGACGTGAGGACGTGAGGACGTGAGGACGTGAGGACGTGAGGACGTGAGGACGTGAGGACGTGAGGACGTGAGGACTGTGTCATTCCAAATCTCATGAAGATGTTTCAGATTAGAAAGAGACAAAGCGTGCATCCTGAATGGCTCCTATTCCCTATACAGTGCACCACATTAAACCAGAGCCCTATGGGTCCTGAATGGCCCCTATTCCCTACACAGTGCACTACATTAAACCAGAGCCCTATGGGTCCTGAATGGCCCCTATTCCCTACACAGTGCACTACATTAAACCAGAGCCCTATGGGTCCTGAATGGCCCCTATTCCCTATACAGTGCACTACATTTGGGATTTAGTCAAAGTGTTGTGAATACCAGGCATACCATCCAAACCTCAGCCCTCACGAAGAACACAACATAAAATAAGTTGCAACTCAACCAGAATCGAAACACAGAACTATCCCACGTATCTGTTAAACTCAAAAGAGGAGATTTATTTATCTCTGCCATATTAAAAACCTTTTGTGTTTCCCCGTGAGATTGTTTTAATATTCTATACACAGAACCACCACTGTGTGGTTTTGTTCAAATGGTAAAAAGTAAAGAACCCACATCAGAAAGAACTGAAAGATGCAATGAAGCACTTTCATGTGCCCCCCTCCCCAAAAGCCATTTATAGAGTGGTGTGGGAGCCTGGGAGATGACAGAGCAGTTAATGAGCTCAACTGCAGTTGGGTTTTTGATTCATATGCGGTGTGGTTCAGTGTGTGTGTGTGTGTGTGTGTATTTGTGTTGTGGTTGGTGTGTGGGACGGGTCCCTCCATGCCTTCCAACCCAACCCAGCGTACATGGAACAGAGCAGAGCTCAGGCAAGGCACAGCCGCACAGGGGTAAGGCAGGACGCCTCAAAATAGTCTACATTTCTTGCCCTAACCAACTCCACTCACCGACATTACATACATACATACACACACACACACACACACACACACACACACGCACACACACGTACACACACGTACACAAACACACACACACACACACACGTACACACACGTACACAAACACACACACACACGTACACACACGTACACAAACACACACACACACACACACACACTTACACACACATACACACACACACACACACTTACACACTTACACACACACAAACATGCATGCACAT
The DNA here is from genome assembly GCF_057628025.1 of Oncorhynchus mykiss. NCBI lineage: Eukaryota > Metazoa > Chordata > Actinopteri > Salmoniformes > Salmonidae > Oncorhynchus > Oncorhynchus mykiss. The sequence goes on from NC_143038.1 coordinate 69,788,310, forward strand.
ACACTTTTGCACACGCACGTGCGCACACACACACATTTTGAGAGCATTTGTGTAAATGGTGAGAAGGACTAGTGTGGTTTTCTTGGTTTGCTGTCAAGATGATTTCCGCTAATTGTTGTTTATGTGAAGACCTTGTTGAAGACTTGAAAATACATTTTCTTTATCTATTTGTCTCGTCTCTCCCCTTTCTGCTCTTGTCTTTCTCAGCCTCTCTCCTTCACAGTGCTCAGCCTCTCTCCTTCAGTGCTCAGCCTCTCTTCTTCACAGTGCTCAGCCTCTCTCCTTCACAGTGCTCAGCCTCTCTCCTTCACAGTGCTCATCCTCTCTTCTTCACAGTGCTCAGCCTCTCTCCTTCACAGTGCTCTGCCTTTCCCCTTCACAGTGCTCAGCCTCTCTTCTTCACAGTGCCCAGCCTCTCCCCTTCACAGTGCCCAGCCTCTCTCCTTCACAGTGCTCAGCCTCTCTTCTTCACAGTGCTCAGCCTCTCTCCTTCACAGTGCTCAGCCTCTCTCCTTCACAGTGCCCAGCCTCTCTCCTTCACAGTGCCCAGCCTCTCTCCTTCACAGTGCTCAGCCTCTCTCCTTTTCAGTGCTCAGCCTCTCTCCTTCACAGTGCTCAGCCTCTCTCCTTCACAGTGCCCAGCCTCTCTCCTTCACAGTGCTCAGCCTCTCTCCTTTACAGTGCTCAGCCTCTCTCCTTCACAGTGCCCAGCCTCTCTCCTTCACAGTGCCCAGCCTCTCTCCTTCACAGTGCTCAGCCTCTCTCCTTCACAGTGCTCAGCCTCTCTCCTTTACAGTGCTCAGCCTCTCTCCTTCACAGTGCCCAGCCTCTCTCCTTCACAGTGCTCAGCCTCTCTCCTTCACAGTGCTCAGCCTCTCTCCTTCACAGTGCTCAGCCTCTCTCCTTCACAGTGCTCAGCCTCTCTCCTTCACAGTGCTCAGCCTCTCTCCTTCATAGTGCTCAGCCTTTCTCCTTCACAGTGCTCAGCCTCTCTCCTTCACAGTGCTCAGCCTCCCTCCTTCACAGTGCTCAGCCTCTCTCATTCACAGTGCTCAGCCTCTCTCCTTCACAGTGCTCAGCCTCTCTTCTTCACAGTGCTCAGTCTCTCTCCTTTACAGTGCTCAGCCTCTCTCCTTTACAGTGCTCAGCCTCTCTCCTTCACAGTGCTAAGCCTCTCTCCTTCTCAGTCGCTCTCCATCAAAGTGCTCAGCCTCTCTTCTTCACAGTGCTCAGTCTCTCTTCTTCACAGTGCTCAGTCTCTCTCCTTCACAGTGCTCAGCCTCTCTTCTTCACAGTGCAGCTTATCTCCTTGTCAGTGCTCAGCCTCTCTCTCTCCACTCTCTCCACAGTAAAACAGTGCCCATATCCCCGATCCCATATCCCGATCCCTGATCCCATATCCCCGATCCCTGATCCCCTATCCCCGATCCCTGATCTCATATCCCACACTCCGATCCCCGATCCCTGATCTCATATCCCGTACTCCGATCCCTGATCCCATATCCCATACTCCGATCCCCAATCCCTGATCCCATTTCCCCGATCCCATATCCCGATCCCTGATCCCATATCCCAATCCCCGATCCCATATCCCGATCCCATATCCCGATCACTGTTGTAGCTAGATATGTAGCTGATACATACAGTAGCTAGATAGGAACATATATAGCCCTTGGTTCTCTCCAGACCTAACTGCCCTTAACCAACACAAAAACATCCTATGGCGTTCTGCATTAGTATCGAACAGCTCCCGTGATATGCAACTTTTCAGGGAAGTTAGAAACCAATATACACAGGCAGTTAGAAAAGCCAGGGCTAGCTTTTTCAAGCAGAAATTTGCTTCCTGGCTACCCCTACCCCGGTCAACAGCACTGCACCCCCCACAGCAACTCGCCCAAGCCTTCCCCATTTCTCCTTCTCCCAAATCCAGTCAGCTGATGTTCTGAAAGAGCTGCAAAATCTGGACCCCTACAAATCAGCCGGGCTAGACAATCTGGACCCTTTCTTTCTAAAACTATCTGCCGAAATTGTTGCAACACCTATTACTAGCCTGTTCAACCTCTCTTTCGTGTCGTCTGAGATTCCCAAAGATTGGAAAGCTGCCGCGGTCATCCCCCTCTTCAAGGGGGGAGACACTCTAGACCCAAACTGCTACAGACTATCTATCCTACCCTGCCTTTCTAAGGTCGTTGAAAGCCAAGTCAACAAACAGATTACCGACCATTTCAAATCCCACCGCACCTTCTCCGCTATGCAATCTTGTTTCAGAGCTGGTCATGGGTGCACCTCAGCCACGCTCAAGGTCCTAAACGACATCATAACCGCCATCGATAAGAGACATTACTGTGCAGCCGTATACATCGACCTGGCCAAGGCTTTCGACTCTGTCTTTTTTTTTGCCTTTACCTCCCTTATCTCACCTCATTTGCTCACATTGTATATAGACTTATTTTTCTATTGTATTATTGACTGTATGTTTGTTTTACTCCATGTGTAACTCTGTGTTGTTGTATGTGTCGAACTGCTTTGCTTTATCTTGGCCAGGTCGCAGTTGTAAATGAGAACTTGTTCTCAACTAGCCTACCTGGTTAAATAAAGGTGAAATAAATACATTTGTAGATAGCTAGATATGTAGCTAGCTAGATATGTAGCTAGATAGATACAGTAGCTAGATATGTAGGTAGATAGATACAGTAGCTAGATAGATACAGTTGACATATATGTAACTAGCTAGATATGTAGCTAGATAGATACAGTAGATAGATATGTAACTAGCTAGATATGTAGCTAGATAGATACAGTAGATAGATATGTAGCTAGCTAGATATGTAGCTAGATAGATACAGTAGCTAGATATGTAGGTAGATAGATACAGTAGCTAGATAGATACAGTTGACATATATGTAACTAGCTAGATATGTAGCTAGATAGATACAGTAGATAGATATGTAGCTAGCTAGATATGTAGCTAGATAGATACAGTAGCTAGATAGATACAGTAGATAGATATGTAACTAGCTAGATATGTAGCTAGATAGATACAGTAGATAGATATGTAGCTAGCTAGATATGTAGCTAGATAGATACAGTAGCTAGATAGATACAGTAGATAGATATGTAGCTAGCTAGATATGTAGCAAGAGAGATATGGTAGCTAGATATGTAGCTAGAGAGATACGGTAGCTAGATATGTAGCTAGCTAGATATGTAGCTAGAGAGATACAGTAGATAGGTATGTAGCTAGCTAGATATGTAGCTAGATAGACACAGTAGATATATATGTAGCTAGCTAGATATGTAGCTAGAGAGATACAGTAAATAGGTATGTAGCTAGCTAGATATGTAGCTAGAGCTACTGTAGCTAGATATGTAGCTAGATAGATACAGTAGATAGATATGTAGCTAGCTAGATATGTAGCTAGAGAGATACAGTAGATAGGTATGTAGCTAGATAGATACAGTAGCTAGATATGTAGCTAAATAGATACAGTAGATAGGTATGTAGCTAGATAGATACAGTAGCTAGATATGTAGCTAAATAGATACAGTAGATAGGTATGTAGCTAAATAGATACAGTAGATAGGTATGTAGCTAAATAGATACAGTAGATAGGTATGTAGCTAAATAGATACAGTAGATAGGTATGTAGCTAAATAGATACAGTAGATAGGTATGTAGCTAAATAGATACAGTAGATAGGTATGTAGCTAAATAGATACAGTAGATAGGTATGTAGCTAAATAGATACAGTAGATAGGTATGTAGCTAAATAGATACAGTAGATAGGTATGTAGCTAAATAGATACAGTAGATAGGTATGTAGCTAAATAGATACAGTAGATAGGTATGTAGCTAAATAGATACAGTAGATAGGTATGTAGCTAAATAGATACAGTAGATAGGTATGTAGCTAAATAGATACAGTAGATAGGTATGTAGCTAAATAGATACAGTAGATAGGTATGTAGCTAAATAGATACAGTAGATAGGTATGTAGCTAAATAGATACAGTAGATAGGTATGTAGCTAAATAGATACAGTAGATAGGTATGTAGCTAAATAGATACAGTAGATAGGTATGTAGCTAAATAGATACAGTAGATAGGTATGTAGCTAAATAGATACAGTAGATAGGTATGTAGCTAAATAGATACAGTAGATAGGTATGTAGCTAAATAGATACAGTAGATAGGTATGTAACTAAATAGATACAGTAGATAGGTATGTAGCTAAATAGATACAGTAGATAGGTATGTAGCTAAATAGATACAGTAGATAGGTACTCTGCACTTTCATCTTCTAATCTATTAGATCTCACTGTCATGTTGAATGCAGTAGACCTTTGAGTTGAAACGTGTTGATGGGGGATATCCAATCAGAAAGCTCCTCTTTCCATTGGTTTGTCAACAAGGTTTGTTTTAACTTTACATCCCCACAATCCTCATTGCGATAATTCTATATCCAGACGCTAAAAAGCTAATCCTTATGACGTGCCCTGTTTGGAGGGCTAGCCATTCCCTTGCATGCATCAGTTCCAACTGTATAATATCTACATTGTTTCTGTCTCACCAGAGCAGAACGGAGGGGGGCCTCTGGTTGGTTCAGAGCAGAACGGAGGGGGGGGGGGGGGGGGCTCTGGTTGGTTCAGAGCAGAACGGAGGGGAGCCTCTGGTTGGTTCAGAGCAGAACGGAGGGGGACCTCTGGTTGGTTCAGAGCAGAACGGAGGGGGGGGGGCTCTGGTTGGTTCAGAGCAGAACGGCCTCTTCCTGTACTGGGTTTAGTGCTTCCCAAACTAGGGGTCGCCTGGTGCCTCTTCCATGCTGTTCCCTTCTTTCTATGTTCAAATATCCATCTCTGACACCTCAATCTGTGCATGGATGCCTTGATAGGGGGATGTCATTTTAACTATTACAACATGCTTTCTGAGGACGAGAGTGACTGATCAGGGATGGTGAGCTGAGTGTCTTTTTATGCAGTAGGTCTGGACTCCTAGCTGACTGGATGCAGTAGTTCTGGACTCCTAGCTGACTAGATGCAGTAGGTCTGGACACCTAGCTGACTAGATGCAGTAGTTCTGGACTCCTAGCCGACTAGATGCAGTAGTTCTGGACTCCTAGCTGACTAGATGCAGTAGTTCTGGACTCCTAGCTGACTAGATGCAGTAGTTCTGGACTCCTAGCTGACTAGATGCAGTAGTTCTGGACTCCTAGCTGACTAGGTGCAGTAGTTCTGGACTCCTAGCTGACTAGATGCAGTAGGTCTGGACTCCTAGCTGACTAGATGCAGTAGGTCTGGACTCCTAGCTGACTAGGTGCAGTAGGTCTGGACCCCTCGCTGACTAGATGCAGTAGGTCTGGACCCCTAGCTGACTAGATGCAGTAGTTCTGGACTCCTAGCTGACTAGATGCAGTAGTTCTGGACTCCTAGCTGACTAGATGCAGTAGTTCTGGACTCCTAGCTGACTAGATGCAGTAGTTCTGGACTCCTAGCCGACTAGATGCAGTAGTTCTGGACTCCTAGCTGACTAGATGCAGTAGTTATGGACTCCTAGATGACTAGATAGAGTAGTTCTGGACTCCTAGCTGACTAGGTGCAGTAGGTCTGGACTCCTAGCTGACTAGATGCAGTAGTGCTGGACTCCTAGCTGACTAGATACAGTAGTTCTGGACTCCTAGCAGACTAGATGCAGTAGTTCTGTACTCCTAGCTGACTAGATGCAGTAGTTCTGGACTCCTAGCCGACTAGATGCAGTAGTTCTGGACTCCTAGCTGACTAGATGCAGTAGGTCTGGACTCCTAGCCGACTAGATGCAGTAGTTCTGGACTCCTAGCTGACTAGATGCAGTAGGTCTGGACTCCTAGCTGACTAGATGCAGTAGGTCTGGACTCCTAGCTGACTAGATGCAGTAGTTCTGGACTCCTAGCTGACTAGATGCAGTAGTTCTGGACTCCTAGCTGACTGGATGCAGTAGTTCTGGACTCCTAGCTGACTAGGTGCAGTAGGTCTGGACTCCTAGCTGACTAGATGCAGTAGGTCTGGACCCCTAGCTGACTAGATGCAGTAGGTCTGGACCCCTAGCTGACTAGATGCAGTAGTTCTGGACTCCTAGCTGACTAGATGCAGTAGTTCTGGACTCCTAGCTGACTAGATGCAGTAGTTCTGGACTCCTAGCTGACTAGATGCATTAGGTCTGGACTCCTAGCTGACTGGATGCAGTAGTTCTGGACTCCTAGCTGACTAGATGCAGTAGGTCTGGACCCCTAGCTGACTAGATGCAGTAGGTCTGGACTCCTAGCTGACTAGATGCAGTAGTTCTGGACTCCTAGCTGACTAGATGCAGTAGTTCTGGACTCCTAGCTGACTAGATGCAGTAGTTCTGGACTCCTAGCTGACTAGATGCATTAGGTCTGGACTCCTAGCTGACTAGATAGAGTAGTTCTGGACTCCTAGCTGACTAGGTGCAGTAGGTCTGGACTCCTAGCTGACTAGATGCAGTAGCGCTGGACTCCTAGCTGACTAGATACAGTAGTTCTGGACTCCTAGCAGACTAGATGCAGTAGTTCTGTACTCCTAGCTGACTAGATGCAGTAGTTCTGGACTCCTAGCCGACTAGATGCAGTAGTTCTGGACTCCTAGCCGACTAGATGCAGTAGTTCTGGACTCCTAGCTGACTAGATGCAGTAGGTCTG
>NC_143038.1:69800000-69807500 GCF_057628025.1 Oncorhynchus mykiss
GTGTTGATAGAAGAGATGTAGTGGGAGGTGTTTGTTCTTAGATGTGGTACACCATACCTCTGACTCATTGTAAGAATGTAAAAAAGACGCTTTGGTATTTGCAGACATTGCTCTGTGTTAGTGTTTTTGGCAAGCTGATCTCTAAAATGTCCTCTTCGTCATCTTCATCATCCTCATCAACACTGAACTATGGATAAACACACTATGGATTTCTGTCTTTGCTACTGTGATCATAGGTAGGCTAGTGTAACTATATGTCCTGCTTGTTCTGGTGTGTCTCTGTGTGTCTGTCTCACTCCGGGGCTCGTGTAAAGTAGTAGTTGACCTTTTGGTGATCGAGTGAAAATTAGTTTCTTGGGTTGTTTCAGTATATATATATATTTTCACATTTGAATCGAAACAATGATATAGTTATCTCTATTTTATAACAGAGAAATGTCTGGAGAGCTAGAATATGTCTTTAAAAAAAACAACTGCATTTGTTTTAGTAAAGAGGATTTTTATTGAAATTGCACAAGCTAAGTTAAGTTACTGTATATTACTTGTGTCGCTAGTTCATCACTATACTGAACAAGCAAGTGTTTCGCTGAGCCACCTTTACGGTTTCCTCTGACTGTCTTGAGAAATATTGTTGGCATTTTCTGTCAATGTGTCCTCGTCCTATGACTTACATGTCACCTGCTGTACAATTGTCGATTTCATTTCTAATTCTTCAGAGAGTCGAGATACAGATTTATTTTATTGATGTTACGTCAGAAGAAGAGTCTCCCGTATGAACGTGCAGATAACTCTTGTCTGGGTGTGCTAAGTAACAAAATGCAGACAAGTGAAGTGTGTTAGTCTATATTTTCCATTTAATCCAAAAATTTTTTAAATAGTTTTGTTTACGCTTATTTTATTGGGGTCTATCCTATTGGTCTATCCTATTGGTCTATCCTATTGGTCTATCCTATTGGTCTAGGATATTGGTTTAGTCTATTGGTCTAGTCTATTGGTCTAGTCTATTGGTCTAGTCTATTGGTCTAGTCTATTCGTCTAGTCTATTGGTTTATTCTATTGATCTAGTCTATTGGTCTAGTCTATTGGTCTAGTCTATTGGTCTAGTCTATTGGTCTAGTCTATTGGTCTAGTCTATTGGTCTAGTCTATTGGTCTAGTCTATTGGTCTAGTCTATTGGTCTAGTCTATTGGTTTATTCTATTGATCTAGTCTATTGGTCTATTAGTCTATTGGTCTATTGGTCTAGTCTATTGGTTTATTGTATTGGTCTAGTCTATTGGTCTATTCTATTGGTCTATTCTATTGGTCTATTCTATTGGTCTATTCTATTGGTCTAGTCTATTGGTTTATTCTATTGGTCTAGTCTATTGGTCTAGTCTATTGGTCTAGTCTATTGGTCTATTCTATTGGTCTATTCTATTGGTCTATTCTATTGGTCTAGTCTATTGGTTTATTCTATTGGTCTAGTCTATTGGTCTAGTCTATTGGTCTATTCTATTGGTCTATTATATTGGTCTATTATATTGGTCTAGTCTATTGGTCTAGTCTATTGGTCTATTCTATTGGTCTATTATATTGGTCTAGTCTATTGGTCTATTCTATTGGTCTAGTCTATTGGTCTAGTCTATTGGTCTATTCTATTGGTCTATTATATTGGTCTAGTCTATTGGTCTATTCTATTGGTCTAGTCTATTGGTCTAGTCTATTGGTCTATTCTATTGGTCTATTATATTGGTCTAGTCTATTGGTCTATTCTATTGGTCTATTCTATTGGTCTATTCTATTCTATTGGTCTATTCTATTGGAATATTCTATTATGTACATATTGCAAGATTCCCCTTGATCACCATATAATGAGTCACTCCTTTTCCCCTCCGCTATTTAAAATGAACAAACGCAAAACATGTTCCTGGTTTCTTCATCTGTATATGTAGTTGTAACGGTGAATTGATACTGTAACATTGACCCATATGGTTTCTTCATCTGTATATGTAGTTGTAACGGTGAATTGATACTGTAACATTGACCCATATGGTTTCTTCATCTGTATATGTAGTTGTAACGGTGAATTGATACTGTAACATTGACCCATATGGTTTCTTCATCTGTATATGTAGTTGTAACGGTGAATTGATACTGTAACATTGACCCATATGGTTTCTTCATCCTTTCGTAGATATTAATTTTGACTTCCGTGGAAGTCAGATCGCAAATTAAAATGAGGAACATATTATTTCAATTTCATACTACAATATATTTAATTGTAATATTAATGATATAGTTAAAAAAATATATATATATATATTTGTCAATGTTCTACATTGCTGGGTTATTACATTATATATATATATGGACTCCTAAAAGCAAGTGTTCAGTTGTTCAGTCCAAAGAGTTTTGATTATACTGTCATGTGATGACAGAGTGACAGAGACAGTAGATAATACTATTTACAAAATATAAATAACTTGCATATATTTTATAGTCAACTTTGTACTGAAACAAGACTTCCCACATGGATGGATCAAGTCCAGAACAGAACACTGGTACCATAACCTGGCGTTGGGTTGCCACACCACGTGGTTTAAGAACTGGGTACTGTGCAGTGTATGAGTCCATATAGTTTTTATATGACTCCATATAGTTTTTATATGACTCCAGAGTTTTACATGACTCCATATATTTTTTTATATGACTCCATATAGTTTTTATATGACTCCATATAGTTTTTATATGACTCCATATCGTTTTCTAATGACTCCATATAGTTTTTTTACATGACTCCATATAGTTTTTTACATGACTCCATATAGTTTTTTACATGACTCCATATAGTTTTTTATATGACTCCAGTTTTTATATGACTTCAGAGTTTTTATATGACTCCATATAGTTTTTTACATGACTCCATATAGTTTTTTACATGACTCCATATAGTTTTTTATATGACTCCATATAGTTTTTTACATGACTCCATATAGTTTCTTACATGACTCCATATAGTTTTTATATGACTCCAGAGTTTCTATATGACTCCATATAGTTTTTTACATGACTCCATATAGTTTTTTACATGACTCCATATAGTTTTTTATATGACTCCATATAGTTTTTATATGACTCCATATAGTTTTTTACATGACTCCATATAGTTTTTTATATGACTCCATATAGTTTTTTATATGACTCCATATAGTTTTTTACATGACTCCATATAGTTTTTTATATGACTCCATATAGTTTTTTATATGACTCCATATAGTTTTTTACATGACTCCATATAGTTTTTTACATGACTCCATATAGTTTTTTATATGACTCCATATAGTTTTTTACATGACCCCATATAGTTTTTTACATGACTCCATATAGTTTTTTACATGACTCCATATAGTTTTTTATATGACTCCATATAGTTTTTTACATGACTCCATATAGTTTACATGACTCCATATAGTTTTTTACATGACTCCATATAGTTTTTATATGACTCCATATAGTTTTTTACATGACTCCATATAGTTTTTTACATGACTCCATATAGTTTTTTACATGACTCCATATAGTTTTTTACATGACTCCATATAGTTTTTTACATGACTCCATATAGTTTTTTATATGACTCCAGTTTTTATATGACTCCAGAGTTTTTATATGACTCCATATAGTTTTTTACATGACTCCATATAGTTTTTTACATGACTCCATATAGTTTTTTTATATGACTCCATATAGTTTTTTACATTACTCCATATAGTTTCTTATATGACTCCATATAGTTTTTATATGACTCCAGAGTTTCTATATGACTCCATATAGTTTTTTACATGACTCCATATAGTTTTTTATATGACTCCATATAGTTTTTATATGACTCCATATAGTTTTTTACATGACTCCATATAGTTTTTTATATGACTCCATATAGTTTTTTATATGACTCCATATAGTTTTTTACATGACTCCATATAGTTTTTTATATGACTCCATACAGTTTTTTACATGACTCCATATAGTTTTTTACATGACTCCATATAGTTTTTTATATGACTCCATATAGTTTTTATATGACTCCATATAGTTTTTTATATGACTCCATATAGTTTTTACATGACTCCATATAGTTTTTTATATGACTCCATATAGTTTTTTTACATGACTCCATATAGTTTTTTTACATGACTCCATATATTTTTTTTTATGACTCCATATAGTTTTTATATGACTCCATATAGTTTTTATATGACTCCATATAGTTTTTTACATGACTCCATATATTTTTTATATGACTCCATATAGTTTTTTACATGCCTCCATATATTTTTTTATATGACTCCATATAGTTTTTATTTGACTCCATATAGTTTTTTACATGACTCCATATAGTTTTTTACATGACTCCATATAGTTTTTTTACATGACTCCATATAGTTTTTTATATGACTCCATATAGTTTTTTTACATGACTCCATATAGTTTTTTACATGACTCCAGAGTTTTATATGACTCCATATAGTTTTTTATATGACTCCATATATTTTTTATATGACTCCATATAGTTTTTTTACATGACTCCATATAGTTTTTTACATGACTCCATATAGTTTTTTTTACATGACTCCATATAGTTTTTTTACATGACTCCATATAGTTTTTTTACATGACTCCATATATTTTTTATATGACTCCATATAGTTTTTTACATGACTCCATATATTTTTTATATGACTCCATATAGTTTTTTACATGACTCCATATATTTTTTTATATGACTCCATATAGTTTTTATATGACTCCATATAGTTTTTTATATGACTCCATATAGTTTTTATATGACTCCAGAGTTTTTTATATGACTCCAGAGTTTTTATATGACTCCAGAGTTTTTATATGACTTGTTAGCTCATCTCTTATCTCCCTTCACTGAGATCAAGATGAAACTTCAATCTGTTACTTTTACAGGAGATTAAATTGAGATCAAATCTGTTCGTTGAAATGACAGGAGGGAGGGTGGTATAGAGGGAGGGAGGGAGGTAGAGAGGGAGGGAGGGAGGTAGAGAGGGAGGGAGGGAGGGAGGTAGGTAGGGAGGGAGGGAGGTAGAGAGTGAGGGAGAGAGGGAGAGAGGGAGGTAGGTAACGAGGGAGGTAGAGGGGGAGGGGGGGGTCGGTAGGGAGGGAGGTAGGAAGGTAGGGAGGGAGGGAGGGAGGGAGGGAGTGAGGGAGGGAGGGAGGAACAACTATATGATCCATGTTACAGCAGGTTGTTGAGGTCAGACTGGTAGGGCCCATTGTGCTCTGGTAGGGCCCGTGGGGCTCTGGCAGGGCCTGTGGTGCTCTGGTAGGGCCCGTGGGGCTCTGGCAGGGCCCGTGGTGCTCTGGTAGGGCCCGTGGTGCTCTGGCACAGCCCGTGGTGCTCTGGTAGGGCCTGTGGTGCTCTGGTAGGGCCCATGGTGCTCTGCTAGGGCCCATGGTGCTCTGGTAAACAGTAGTGCACTATATGGGGAATAGAGTGCCATATGAGACTCTGCCATACAGTCAGTCCCGAACCAAGCAGAGAGAGAGAGCCATGGTCTGGTCCGCATTACCTCACAAATTGAATCTCATTTTCTCTCCCATGACAGTGAGTGACAGTGCGCCTCATGTGCAGTACCCGGCCCAGGGATGGCTTTCATTATCTGAAAAATGTATTTATTTATTTGAATAGCGAGTGCATTCTTCAGACTCTTTTATATTGAATCAGAACATATAAATCCAAGAGGTTGAACAGTGCAGGGGGTTGGGGAGGGGAGGAGAGGAGAGGAGAGGCTGAGAGGAGAGGAGAGGAGAGGAGAAGCTGAGAGGAGAGAAGAAAAGGAGAGGACACGAGAAGACAGGAGAGGAGAGAATGAGGGGACAGGAGAGGAGAGAAGAGGATGAAAGGAGAGAAGGAGAGGAGAGGAGATAAGGAGAGTAGAGAAGGAGAGGAGAGGAGAGGAGAGGAGAGGAGAGGAGAGAAGGATATGAGATGAGAGCCATTTTGCATGTAACGTGGGATGGGATGCCTGAGTCATATTGTAACCGTTTATGACGCTCTCGGTACTGCATCATTGTTAAGGCTGATCAGTCAGCCCTCAGGGGACTGTTTTGATGACTGTCTCACAACAAGAACACTCACCATATTAATATCCGTGTTGTATCAGTCGTACCATGACAGTAATGACATTAGCTTCAGTGAGAGATGCTTATCGTCTCTGCCAGGCATCACCTCATCTAGGATCTTCAAAGTCTTCATAGAACACAGCAGAGCTGGAACATCGCTCTGTGTTTTCTCTACCTGGCAAGAAGACAGTGAAGAGTAGATTGTTTATGACTAGTGAAGTTAGCGTAGGTGGGGGGGGGGGGGCATTGTGAACAGTGCAGGTCAGCTGGAGCATGCATACTGTGAGAGAAACAGAGGAGAGCAGATGTGATGAATATTAGAATGCATCATCAGTGGGCTACCCCCCTCTCCGAGCCCACTGGCCCACCTCTCCACAACAGTCAGAGCATCACAGTCAAAACGGTAAAGGTCACACCTCAGTTTAGTCACCTCAGCTGTATATTCAGTCAGTGGGAACGATGCAAGTGTGCCGGGGCCATAAAGATGACTCTTTTGTATATGGCAGTGGGCTCCCCAAAACACGAACTCATCTGCTCACGCTCTGTGTCAACACGATCACGTAAGGCAGAAAAACCCGAGGGGTCTTTTCAATTTGACTTTGCTTTTCAAGTCATACCTAGATATTTAAATAGTTAAATAGAACAGAAAAAATAAGAAAAAAAAACCCAGTCATAACGCTAGATTTAAAGAGTTAAACATACCAGTAAACTACTTGGTTATCGACATCCGCTACCAACGCAGGCATGAGAATCCACATGTAACACTTGAATTTGTTGTTGGGTTAAGGTTACACATATGAACTGAATACGGGGGAGACATTCAGGAAAACATTTAAATAAATAAATCCTATCTCATTCAGTCTGTACACAGACCTCGTACTCTACAAAACCCTGTCATTTTATACGGCATCCATCTTCTGGTGTTTATGTTGACGGTGTGTTTTTTTTGTTGTTAGTGTTTGACTCCATTTGATGTTTCATGAATAGTTTTATTACAAAAGAAAGTCAAGAAGACAAATACTTTATCAGGTTAAGATATTCCTGTGCCAATGCTGCAAATATCTGTTGGGAAACTATTATCAAAGCCACACACAGCAGAGCGCCATCTTTAGTGAGGGGTTCTATGTAATAATGTAGATTGTATAAACCCCATCAAGATTAATGGTTCTATGTAATAATGTAGATTGTATAAACCCCATCAAGATTAATGGTTCTATGTAATAATGTAGATTGTATAAACCCCATCAAGATTAATGGTTCTATGTAATAATGTTGATTGTATAAACCCCATCAAGATTAATGGTTCTATGTAATAATGTAGATTGTATAAACCCCATCAAGATTAATGGTTCTATGTAATAATGTA